>NC_079417.1:14247384-14259884 GCF_026213295.1 Gadus chalcogrammus
GGAACTAATGGGCTTAGTGATGTTTTGTAAATAGATAAATAATAGATAACTATAAATAAGAAAATGTGGCAATCTGGGTAATTGTTATATTGAAAGCAGCATTGTATAGGTGGGCAGGACGGGACTGTATGGACTGGACCTGCTCCGTGGAAGCAACGGTCTCTGTTTACGCTAGAGCCTTGCCAAACAATATTCCTGTGGACTATTTTAAATCCTCAAACAAGAATAAACAAATCTGCACGCATACAAACACACACACACACACACACACACACACACACACACACACACACACACACACACACACACACACACACACACACACACACACACACACACACACACACACACACACACACACATACACACACAAACAGGCATATATTTCCACATGCATTGGTATGCACACACAAACATATCAATGTGAAAATAAACAGAAACCTTCCAAAGAGCACGATAGAAGTACACAAAGAAGGATCGGGTTGTCATATGTAAACATTTATCCACAATAGTGTACTGTAGATATCCATGCACATACACACACACACACACTCACACACACACACACACACACACACATACACGCACACACACACACACACACACACACACATACACACACACATACACACACACACACGCACACACACACACACACACACACACACACACACACACACACACACACACACACACACACACACACACACACACACACGCAATGTCGTAACACACACACATACAGTACACACCCCCCCACACCCGAAGACATGTAATGGCACAGGCCCCTGAAAATTGCTTAAGATTCCCCGTAAAACATCAACAAATCAGGTAATGCAACGCAATATAATATAGACCAAGGTCGGTTTGCTGTGTGCCCCAAACACCCCAAATATGGAGATCCACTAACTGTTCAAATAAAGAGTCTGATTGGCCGAACGACTATCCTTTCCTTCATAATTTAGGAAGAGACCTGGGGTTTCCCTCCGGTTCTGACTCAGCGGGAACAGATGTCTGCACAAATCCACATAGGTACACACGCGCGCCTGCTTGCACTCCCAAACACACACTAACACACGTGCGCACCACACATGTGTGCCTACACATCGACACACACTTGTACACGCACACAACCACACACACACACGCACACACACACACACATTCACACAAACACACGTGTTATGATGTACAAAAGTGTGGTTTGAATTTGAAGTTGAGTCTGAAATAAAGATGTTATTGCGTACATAGATGCTTGTTTAGAATTCTTGTTAGATACAGCATCCAGAGTAATTATAGTATATTTAACTGGCCGAGCGTTGAGAGAAGAGGAGGGAGTTGTCTAGGGATTTTTTCATTGCCATATGGTACATTAAGACCTCTTTCAACATTGGAGGGATTGAGGCGTGTAACCTTGGCGCTCACCGAGAATCCGTCAGGGTGAAGCATCTCCTGAGTAAAAAAAATGTTTATTTAGACAGGATTTATTCCTTGCGAGCCCGCATGTGTGGAGGCCATCATCTCAGCCTCTGTGTTTCTAGCGCAATCTACTGGCAGGATTTCCTGTCCAACAGATAGAAATAATCATCTTCACAGCCTCTGTGTTACTAGTGCAACCAACGGACAGGATGTCCTGTCCGACAGATAGAAATAATCATCTTCACCAGCCTCTGTGTTTCTAGCGCAGGCTACAGAATTGATGTCGTCCCCGACAGATAGAAAGAATGATCTTCACCAGCAGCATCTGTGTAACTAGTGCAGCAGGCTGCAGGCTGGATGTCCTGTCTGACAAATAGATAATCTTGTGATAAATAGTCATCTTCATCGGTCACCTTCGGCTCGGCCACCGCACACGGCTGGGACGTAATCAAACACACACACACACACACACACACACGCATCATGCATATATGCATACATGCATGCACGCACACATACACATGCAGATTTACACATACACTTTCACAAGCACATGCATACTCACACTCACAAACGCACGCACAGACACATACAAACAAGCACACCCAGTCACTCTACACACTGTGTCGACACGCACAGCTGCACACACTGTGTGGAGTAGCCAAACACACGCACATAAGTGTCATCAGTCCGTGGTCTTTTAGGCAATTTCCAACTTCTCAACCACAAGTTTCCAGCTGTTCCCCTCGAAGAAGTATTTCATTCCCAAATCATTTCCATTGTGAAGGATTCCAATCAGTCTAAAAATAACGGTCCAACAATATTTTTTCTTAATATGTTTTTAATATCTTTAAGTATCGTTTTCTGTTGGATTCATTGATTTGTGGAGGTGCGAGCTGCCAATTCTAACCCCAGCTCTTACAGCCTCAAACGTGGTGAACAGAAATTTGATTCAGAGTATTTCATGAATCGCCTTTTTATGTTAATTTGAAAAAGAATCGGCTTGCTTTAACAACAACACTCAATAAATGATGCTGGAAAACTTGAGATAACCATGTATGTGGCACACGTTTAAGACTCAAGGACTCTTTCAGCGGCAGTCAGTGTTTTTCCGTTGCCAATTACTATAACATGATGTGACCGAGAACAGTAGTCGGGTGGACACTGTGCACACACACACACACACATACACACATGCAAACACACACGTACACACATACACACATACAAACACACATACAAACACACACGCAAACACACACGCATGCACACCCTTGCACACAGACACACAGACTCGTGCTCTCAGACATGCACACACACGCACACACACGGACACAGATACGCATGCACGCATAAACACACGCAAGCACTCACACACATACTGTACATACATACATACATACATACATACATACACACACAGTCCTCATATATTCCATGCCTCAGCCTCACTGCCACATGTGTGGGAGGGAGGGAGGGGCAGTAGGGAGATGCAGAGTGGATCGGTCATTGGCGCGGCTGTATGGCCGTCTTTGTTCTCCGGCGGCGGACGCTATCGGCCCAGAAAGGGTGTCCAAAGACCACAAGGGTCTGGATACCCTGTGTCCAGCTACTGGGCGCTGGTTTGAACCAGCGGAGGTCAACATGGTGTTAGGTGGTTTGACTGTTGTTGGCTGCTTATGTTGGAATAATTGCACCTTCGACTGGAAATTTGTGTCCGCAAAGTGTTTGATCGTCTTAAACTTTAATGTGTAAACACTCAAATAATTGCAAGATTCTCTTTCGACATCAGCTGCTTTATATATGACTACTTAGTTCCAATTATATTTGGATTTACAAGTACCTTATTTAAATTCTGTTCTTTTTTTGCTATGCCTTTTTATGAAAAAACGTCACATTATTTGAAAGAGACTGTATAGTTTAATAAGACTATGTTTTGGCATGAGGTGCTTTCCCCCCTCCACTTAGGATGCTAACAGGTGCACCTGAAAGGGAGAATAGGTTTTAATACATGTTTGTGAATTATCTGTGAGTGCCTGTGTGTGTGTGTGTGTGTGTGTGTGTGTGTGTGTGTGTGTGTGTGTGTGTGTGTGTGTGTGTGTGTGTGTGTGTGTGTGTGTGTGTGTGTGTGTGTGTGTGTGTGTGTGTGCGCTCGCACGTGTGTGTGTGTAACTGTCTACGCCTGTGTTACCTCTCACAGCGTTGTGTTGGTGTGCATTCCTCTATGTGTATCTGGGTGGTGTCTCCATCTCACAACACACACTGACCATTCAGGCCCAACAGTCAAGAATGTTTATGATAATCTGTTAAATATAATGATAGCCTGGTTTGTCTTCGTGAATTAGGGCCTTTCCCATAAAAAGAAGAAAAGAAGGGTTCCCCAGAGACGAGTTTGGGCCTCTCCACTCTGAGGCACAAACCTTTTTTTTTCATGCAGACTCTGCAGAGATATAACCTTGCACTGTACACATGCTCAGGCTTCATGCTGCCTGCTAAATACAAGACAGCAGCCTTGTTTGACGTTCATGTGTTTTAACTGTCAGACACTGGAACGAACTGCCCTGACATTTTATTCCACAGCCTCTTTATGGGGGCACAGCGGTGGTTTAATGGAAAGGTACCCTCTCAAAAAACTGAACGACAAAACACGTTTCTATTATAGTTCTGTCAAACTTCTCTGTTGAAGTTTGTATGTATTCCTGGATTATAACATTCCCAGGAGATGACTATTCCACCAGTCAACGCAATATACAACGAAGGCCTTCCGTTCCGGCTTCTCCATTTGTCACTGATTAAATAAACGTTTCAAAACAGATGAAACTCTATTGAAAAGGTTTTTAGTTTGAAGAAACCATTTGGTCTCCACACATCTTCAAGCGTTTCCAACTACATTACTAAATACCCCCTTAAAGTCACAGTGCGAAACATTTCAACAAGCTTGTAGCCTTAAATAACCTGGATGTATCTGTGATATCAATGATGATTGATGGGGATTCCAATAATGTTATCAGACAGTTGAACAGCATGTTACATTGGACTGAAATCTCTAGCCGACTTACTGGGAGGGGCTCAATCTTCCAAATGGCGACACAAACTATGTACTAGAGAACACCAAACAAGACCGACTGCACCTTCCACACTACTAAAGATGGGGGAGGGGGTATTCTTGTGACCTGAGGCCCCCCCACTGGCCTGAGGGCCCTGAGGGCCCTGTGTGAGACAGGACCAGGTGTGAGGGAGCCAGGGCAGAACATCCAGGGGGGCCCCTCACCTGTCCATGTTACTGCGGGGGTGCTGGGAGAGACAGTTGATGATCTCCTTTGAGTTTTGCGGCTTGATGCCCTCCAGCCAACCCCCTAGGGTGGAACAGCTCTGAGGGGTTGTAATCTATCATCGCATACTCAACACTTTCCCAATTGGCTTGCTAACACGCAATGCTCTACTGGGTGAGAAGATGATAATATCTGAACATTAATGACATGGTGGAAGTGGTCAGTTATTTAATGTTTAGATTAATAACGATCCTTTTAGTGGCCGATTTGATCCAAAGTCTGTTACAATAGCATGAGCAAGGATGGTTCCCCAGTGGGAGTCAAACTCCCAACCCTAACCCGGTTAACCACTAACCTGTTGTTACCCTACCGTTTAGCTACACAGGACCATGTCATCATACTCCCTGCACCGTCACTAAGTTTGTATCATTCTTAAGTTATATATAGCGTTTTATGGTGACTAGATGAACAGGTCACAATCACTCCCTAGAAAACATAGATATGTGATCTGCTCTGATTATGTTTCCCCTGCTCTGTAATCTTCAGGAAACAATGGGGCCCGCAGAACCCCTCAATCAGGGGCCCCAGTCCGGCCCCTAGTAGATCCAGCTGTGGCTCTCTGGATGCTGATTATGTTTGCCTTGTTTACAAACACTGTGCTGTACATATTCCCCTGCAACCTATCGTGTTCCTCTCCCTCAGATCTCTGTACACACACCGACCCGCCCAACTCCCCCCCCCCCCCCAAGCCTCTCGGACAGAAATGACAAACAAAAACATTTGGCTTTTGTCAAATGGAGTGCACGGTGTTTGAGGGGAAATGTGGCTCCGGTTCATGGTCTATGTTATCCAAGTAGAAACGTGGAGGTTTGTGTGCAGTTCTTGCCCTGGGCTGGCTAGAACATCAACCAAGGATGAGGTGGACAACAACGTTTTATACTCTTTTTCATCCTTTTCTCACTGTATCAGTCATTTTCGTTTTTCTTTTCTTTAACTAAACGCCCCAGAAGGCCAGGTAAGGGCCACAAGCAAGGCAATGCCCTTTACGTAGAGTGGACTGACTTTCCTTTCTACAGCTATGATTTCTGATGTAAAAAACAAGCATGAGTACATATTTTTCAGTTTTATGTGGATACTGTCGTTGACTCCTAATTGTCTACCGATCTACCGCCTATAATAATAATTGTTCCATTTCTTACACATGTTGTCCAAAGCTGGCTCTTTACCTGGCTCTAAATGTATTTATGTGCCTGAGTGTGTGTGTGTGTGTGTGTGTGTGTGTGTGTGTGTGTGTGTGTGTGTGTGTGTGTGTGTGTGTGTGTGTGTGTGTGTGTGTGTGTGTGTGTGTGTGTGTGTGTGTGTGTCTGTGTGTCTGAGTGTGTGTGTGTGTGTGTGTGTGTGTGTGTGTGTGTGTGTGTGTGTGTGTGTGTGTGTGTATGTGTGTGTGCGTGTGTGTGTGTGTGTGTACGTTTGTGCGTTTACATACGTGTACAAGGCCTACATATTACATGTGACAAAGGAAGAAAAAAGTATGTGGGTGTGAACTTTTGAACTTGAAGGACAAGTTGTTGTAATAGCCCCCCGATATCGCAGGAGACATAGTTTAGCAGAAGGTGGCTTTAAGTGCTAGAGTTCATATTTGATTTGTTCAACCGCAGGGACTCAGTTTGGGGAGTCGAGCAGTGGACGGGGAGGGGTAGGGGGGAGATGTAGGAGAAGCCTGGGAGGTTGAAAACAGAACCTCGACCGCGCTCGTAAAAACGATATGAGATACAGATGATATGGGTGCGAGCGAAGAAGAAGACAAAGCCATGAGCAGATACTTTAGATCAAGCCCTATATTCATTCATAAAACTCAACATGCAGTTTGACATTCATTGACTACACGGTGGAAATCCAATGTCCCCGGACAAAATCATTAGGCTACTAGACATGGAATGTGCCGGAGATTGTTAAAATCTTAAAAGAGATTGGTTATAAAAAGCTGTTCCCAAGGAGTTCCTCAATGGGAAACGTAAAATTATTTTAATCACTTGAATTACAATTTACATGAGATAAAACCATAAGTCACTTTGAAATAAGGACAAAGACGGTCAAATGTAAAATATAACAAGGATGGGTTTGAGCCTGACTTCTCCTGTAAAGCTCTTCCTGTCTCCATTCTCCAAAACAAACAACATTCTGTGAATTTCTTTGGGCCATCAAAATACATAAAATGTGTATCTCTCTGTACACCCGGAACACAATTAGACTTTTGGGGAGGACATGTATAGGAAGACCTTAACACCTCCCCTCTTTCTCCCCCTATTTATCTCAGCCGGGAACCCCCACTGTGTCTAGGTAGGAGGTCAACCAACGCGACCCCTTTCTGGTCCTCAACCGAGCACCTCCGGAAGGAAATTACCTCATGCACAAAGAATGAACCCGCACCATCAGAACGCAGCCGAACCCTCCCCTCACCTGGGTCAAAGGTCGACAGTGTCATGGAGGAGTCAGAATGTCTATGTTTGAAATGCGCGTGAGGGCACCCTCTGATCAATTGTCAGTTCGAAGACAGTTGATTGACTCGTGTGTTGGTATGGGTGATTCTGGGAATTCCAGGCATGTGAGACAATGTGTGTGTGTATACATATATATATTTTTTTATGTTTAGGTCATGAACAGCCATGTTACCTTTGATCATTGATCTGTGTGTGTGTGTGTGTGTGTGTGTGTGTGTGTGTGTGTGTGTGTGTGTGTGTGTGTGTGTGTGTGTGTGTGTGTGTGTGTGTGTGTGTGTGTGTGTGTGTGTGTGTGTGTGTGTGTGTGTGTGTCTGAGCCATTTCCTCTTGTGTGTCTGAGGAAATGGCTCTGTCTAAATAGCCGTACAACCAGGGACATTCTTTTTCAGCCGTGCAAAAGCGGAGGTATTGGAGTTCCGAACATTGAATGACTCTATACCTCATCCAGGATAGGTAATCTGCTGAACATGCTCAATGATGATGATCTGACAGTTTGGGGGCTGGCACGCAAATCATTGTTTCTACACCTACAACAGTGCAAGTTACCCATCGCTTCTAAGAATGAACCCCAGTTTCTCGGGTTCAAATTGAACCACGCTTGAGTACGCATGGACGATCTC
Source organism: Gadus chalcogrammus (assembly GCF_026213295.1). NCBI lineage: Eukaryota > Metazoa > Chordata > Actinopteri > Gadiformes > Gadidae > Gadus > Gadus chalcogrammus. The sequence goes on from NC_079417.1 coordinate 14,255,197, forward strand.
AACGACCTCTGCCTCAGCACCGGATTACAAATTTCCTGGCAAGGCACTGACGGAGCGACAGCTCCCCTGACTGACAACATCATAACGGACCCGCAGATTTCCACTCTAGTGATCCTGTACGACGAGAACTCAGCCCAACATCTATCAAACACATAAGAGTCTCTCTTCACCAGCGCAGACTCACACGGATCGCACAGCGCCGGTCAAGTCTAAAATGGCAAGGGAAGTTAGCAGCACTGCCTTACGCAGATCATTCTGTTTCTCATTCTGTAATAACTAATTATTCCATTTCAGAGGACATCTCAATCTTGTCTTCCAACAAAATGCAACCTATCAATATTGTACCTGTCAACACAAAACCCATACTGCATATTCCACCAAAATCAACAGGAGAATGAAACAGTTGCACACATTCTGAATGGATGTCATTAGTACAAAGGGTTGTATGTGGCCGGGCATGACCGATTGGTTGACCTTGTTGCAAAAGATCTAGGAAAAATAAATCAAGGACATGACTGTAAGACTTTTAAGCATCACAAAAGCAAACATGGCAAACACTCCAGACATTGTAATTGCAAACAAGACTCTGAAAACTATACTCATTATTGAGGTGGGCTGTTGCTTCGATTTGTATACTGACACCTGCTACTGCTCTAAGTTACTGAAATAAAAGCCACTGGTGAGTCGTACATGCCAACAAGGTTACCAATACAAACTTGTTTCTTTAATCTTTGGAAGCTTAGGTCATTTCCACAAAGATTTGGTTAGAGGACTGTGGTTGGGGGGGTTACGAAGGAAGCCAAAAGATTAGCAACATTTTGCTCTGTTTCAGCCACCATAGGTAGCATGCAAATCTTATCCATAAGTGTTCGGTGTTATATCTTAACTTATCATGTAGGTCTTGTAAAGGAATTTAAGCTTGATGAACCTGTTACATGATCAATCTTTTTTAAAAAAAATGCTTAGATCTTGTTCCCCTTCTTTGTCAAATTTGGATCCAAATAAAAGCATTTAAATGTGTGTGTGTGTGTGTGTGTGTGTGTGTGTGTGTGTGTGTGTGTGTGTGTGTGTGTGTGTGTGTGTGTGTGTGCGTGTGTGCGTGCGTGCGTGCGTGCGTGTGTGTGTGTGTTTGGTTTGCATGTGCGTGTGTGTCTGTGAGTTCTGTAGGTTTGTGTGTGTGTGTGTGTGTGTGTGTGTGTGTGTGTGTGTGTGTGTGTGTGTGTGTGTGTGTGTGTGTGTGTGTGTGTGTGTGTCAACGTGCGTTCTGTCCATGTGTGTGTGTGTGTGTGTGTGTGTGTGTGTGTGTGTGTGTGTGTGTGTGTGTGTGTGTGTGTGTGTGCCTTTTGCTGTTTTCTGGCTTCTTCTGGAATGACCACACACTAAAAACGACGACAGAGAGAAGACCTCTGCTCCACACACATGTCAAGTTTACTTACCCCAGAGTTCTGCCACTCGGAAATACAGCCTTCTGTCCTCACTTATAGTGTTCCTCGTGTGTGTGTGTGTGTGTGTGTGTGTGTGTGTGTGTGTGTGTGTGTGTGTGTGTGTGTGTGTGTGTGTGTGTGTGTGTGTGTGTGTGTGTGTGTGTGTGTGTGTGTGTGTGTGCGTGTTTGTGTGTGTCTGGCTGCATGTATGCATTTGTGTGCGCAACGGTGCACATGGGTGTTGCATGTGTGTCGTGTGTGTGTGTGTGTGCGTGCTTCTGTGTGTGTGTATGGGACTTTGGTTAACTTTTTCCATAAGCTCTAATACTGATTATAAGAATTTGTCAGAGAGAAAGATGAAAGCGAGGCTTTTTATCCAGGTCTTTGCTCATGGAAAATGACCAAGCCGAAGAAGTGGTTAAACTGAATGGAAATGGCTATAGCACTGGCTGCAAAATATCCTTTATCATTGTGGTATTCTGTTTCAATGTAGATTTGTCAGATAATTATTATATAAAGATTTTCTTCAATTGATGCCTTAGTTGCTCATTAGTGGTGGGATGTGGGAGCATTATAGTTGTATATTTATCTCCTAACTCATTGCACCATGCCAGTTAGCTTGTAGCTCAATCAACATCTTTGTCACGTGACCGTCTTTTTCTAGTTTGTAGTGAATCTGCACATCAAGGGAAATGTGTGGTTTATATTATTTTTTTGGGGGGGTGGGGTGGGGGGGGAGCAGTTCTACTCATCATGTGTGATTGCATTTTGTATCCAGATTCCAGATCATCCAGATGCTGAAGGAAAAACATATTTTTACAATGCTGACTGGCGGGCCGGTGGAAAATGTGTTGGGGTTATGTGTCTGTTGACACGGATACTGTCTCTCTGGCTGCAGTCCAGCATTGTGGTGGGCGCATATTCAATTTACATTCCCCAAAGTGTAGATGTACATATCTGCTGAAGTCTCTGGCATTGAAGATTCGTGGCATCACTAAAAACGGATTTGAAAGTTTGACTTACGGTCTGAAGCAAATTGGGATTCTTTTTTGGTAACAGTGTAAATGTAAAGTAAGGTCATTTATAACAAAGTAAAAAAATATTTGGCAGTATGGTAGCATTTTTTATCATGTAGACTTTTTCTTATCTTCTTAAAAAGCATTTACACATTTATTCGTTCAAAATGACACAAATGTAAAAAAGGTTAGATTTCTTCAGCATTTTTAGGATATAAAGTACTGATGAAATAATATAGAATTACACATGATACAGCAACTCATGTGTCTGTTAGGAATTCAATGAGACTATAACAAAAGTGTAACTAAGAAATATAAACAATATACCAAAATACACCAGACCAATGTCTATATCCATAATGTAATCCCAAATAATACCATCCTTCCACTGCGCCAATGCCTTGTGATTGTGAGCACCTTCTCCATGAAAGGCAAAGACAGATTGAGCCGAGCTGTTAACAGCTCCATTCGGTGTATACACAACAGCCCTTGGCAGTTGACAGTAAGTCAAAGCAATAATTAGAATGCAGGCCATAAATGTTTTTCTATTACACACAGCTGTGTTTACATTCAACCATTTCATCAGAGGAAAGGAGGGAAAAAGAAGCATTTGGCGATCCATAACTCGCTTGAATCGAAGCTCCTTTAGACTTTTTCACTGTCACCACTTCCATCCTCATTTAATCTCCTAGGCTGCTTCTCTCACCACATCCCGGAGCTCACCTGGTTTAGACATGATCTCTCTTGCTCTCGCTCTCTATCTTTCTCTCGCGCTCTCTCTCGCTCTCTTTCTCACTGTTTCTCTCCTCTGAACAGAGAAACTCTGTTGCACTTGGTCCCTAGTGGCCTCTATGGGCTCCTGTACAGTTACTTGGAGTCTAAGCGGCAAATGAGCTTTGAGAACTATTCACCACCAGTAACAGATTTTGGCAGCCAAGAGAGAGAAATTGTTGAGAGGGTACCCATGTGCCAGAAAGATAGCTAGCAACAAAAGTGTTTGCATATATTGAATATATCAATATATTCTTTCTATATTTATATATATTTTAGTGATTTTAAATTAATGTATTTCAAATGACACAGCATGGTGCGATTATTATAACTCGCTCATCTTGGACACAGTAAACCTGCCACATGTTTACAGTATACTTTAATATGATGAGATACAACTCATCAATACAATGTTTCCCTAACTTTAATATGATGAGACACAATTTATCAATACAATGTATCCCTAAAACACACACACAAACACATCCATTAATACAAGCGTGCACGCACACATACACACAATGCATACATTTCTCAGTGCACATGTCCACAATGTCTCCATCTCTACATTAATTATTCAGTTGGCTATGGTTGTTTCATGCTTATAATAAGGATTATTTGGTTATGGAGAACTCTTTGATTTGTTGTCTGAAATGTTTGAGGAACTTTGTCCTGTGAAAAGAGTTTGTGATTGTCAATCAAATTCCCCAAAAACTAATCTTCCCAGGGATTATACCCCCGTGGTAGATTTACGATTAGACCTGTCAACTTTTGATGCTTTCCATTTATCTCCATTCATTCGGAGGAAGGAACACAGCAGTCTTGCTTCCTGCAAGTATTTACATGCACATGCAATTTTAACATTTATAAAGTCTAGTTATCCTTTAATTCAAGAGAGACATCCCAGAACAGCCCTGTTTAGGTGGAGTTAGGACACCTTTTGAAGGGTTAAATAATTGTTTATACGCGGAGAAAGACCCTTCACAGACAGACTGGCTGCAGCTTTTGCAGAGAACAAAGATCTACAAAAGTTTCATGAATGATAAATGAGAAAGAGTAGGTATTTTAAAAAAGTGACGATTTTGTTTTACAAATGGATGTTTGTACCAGTTCTAAATAAAAAAACAAGGGGAAGAAGGGTACAGTGTTTTGTGTTGTGAAAGCAGAGGTTTGGATGAGTTAACGGAAGCCTCCAGTGGGGGTTTATAGGGGAACATGTCACTGTTTCTAATAGGCCCCAAGAATAAGAAGAAATGCCTGGCAATGTAAACTCTGGTGAAGTGTCTTGACGTGGCTCTATGTAGGCCATGAAAACATTGAAACACAGTACAGGCCTCTTATTCTCGATTTATAATTTCAAGGGTTTGTGTCTCAATCTTATTCATTGCTATTTTGGGGGTCTTTTTCTGACTCTTTGTTGCTCTTCCTATTTTCTTTCTATTTCAGAGGAAATATTGTGGCTGTTGTATCATACAGC
>NC_079417.1:14264884-14274027 GCF_026213295.1 Gadus chalcogrammus
AGTTGTGTTCAATTGCAATATTCAACTACTTGAAATGGTTTAATAATATGTTGGCTTTTTATTAACCTATATTAAAACATTTTATATTTTAAACAAACGTAAAATATAATAACACTTAAAATAAAGAAATGTATAAAAGATGTATATTATGTTAGGATGTAATATAATATTTATTTTAATATTTATAGTGACCTTAAATTACACTTTAATGCCATGTAATGTTTATAATGCATGGAACGTACTCTAATTTAATCTAATTGTAAGGGTTATAGTGTTTGTATCGTGAATCCATTCCATTTTGACGCCGTAGGACGAGGTTTAGGACCTCCCTAAAACCGATGAAATCGGAGGCTTTACTGGTACGATCATGGTGGCGCTACAAAGAAAATAAACGTTAAAACTTCACTTTTCACATTCCACCAGACCTCTTGCCGATCAGAAGCGAGTACCTGGCACTGCACTGGTATTTTCTCTGAGAAACGCTCCTTTAAGCAATGTGGAAAGCCGCAGAGTCGACTATTGGTTGGCTTTCCCCGAGACTCCCCTGAAGTTTGAGATGCACACACGAGGGCTCTCTGCCTGGGTGGTCGCTCTACTTTAGTGAGCTGTTGCTAAGCAGCTAATAATAGTCGTGTTTGCTGAGTAATTTTTGCCCTGCTGGAACCAATCAGAAGCAAGAAAGTCCAGCAATCTGACAGCCCGAGAGGCGGGATCTTGATTCTCTTTGCTTCACCCCTCCTCCTCTGCCTCCAAATGGAGAGAGCTCTTTTTTCTCATCTATTGAATCTCGGCCCAGGGGAAGACCACAGAGAGCCTGCAGAATGCTACGTTTGTCGACGCTCCTTCGCCGCGTTTCTGTGTATGGGAAGCACTTCGCTCAGCTCGCGTTTTGAGACGACCTACTGCTCCGGACACACGGTGAATGTACGCGGCGGTGGAGACCCCAGGATCGCGAAATGTTGGGATGGAAGGCGCAGATTTTGACTCGCCGTCTCCAACAGGACTATGAAGTACTTCACGGGTGTGAGATCACCGAGAGTGAAACTTTGTTGCCTTGGGATATCTCTACACGTATTCGGGGACGTATTATAAAGTGGAAAACGATCACCTTCGCGCAGTCTCCGCAACATGGCCTCGGCCGCTAATGCATACTCTGAGCAGGAAAACAGAGAGCCCGACCGGCCGAGGATAACGCGGAGAACCAGGGGGAACTATGCCCGCACCGCGCCACTGGATTTGGAGTATTTGCAGCGACCAAGTTACTGTGATGCGGGCTTTGCGTTGGAGCAGATATCCGAGGTGCTTATTTATACGTCCTGTTATAAGCCAAGTTGACAGGTCTTTTGCTTTAATTTGTAGCCGCTAAAGTGGATCACTATAACCCAAGTTGTCCTACTTGGTAACGGGATAGCTGGGGAAAGTGCTGGTGTGGAGGTACGGGGGTCTGAAACAAGCCTGCCGTAAACCTTTTCCCTGGTTGTGTTTTACTCGTGCAGATTTCTCAATGAGTGCGATCGCTTTTTGAAAAGGGCGCTACGGCTACTACGTTATTCGTCAATAGTTAGGAGCTACTTAGCTTCTAAACTTTGCCCACTATAACGGTCCCTGGACGGTGAACGGCAACGCGTGCAAAACGTTCAAGCTTATAGTTTCAGCGTGTTCCAGACTCGCACTCTACTCAACCTAACACGTTTTCATCTGGACATACACTATAGTAATTAAGAGCCTGCGCTCCAAAACCTTGCACTATATTGTCCCTTACTATGCGACTCGGTTCGCCGTTCACCTCGCTTCAAGCGAAATCCATGTGGCTGCCCTCTTCCGTTCACAAATGTTGTCGTAACTCCCTCAGTGATGGCTACTCCTCTCCCAGGTCGGGATCCCACAGGCAGCTCTATGGGAACGGACATGTGTGGCATGTGGGGTTCGGCCAAACAATAGTCCCATCCCATACGCCTTTTCATCGCATTATTGTTATTATCAGGCTACCACTTGAGACGGCTTATTCTGTCCGGCTATACCGTGTATTATACACATCCCTGCTGTTTCTCCCCCCTCACTCCCCGGAGAAAGCTGTAGTAGAGCCTATGGGGTATTTGGGGGGTCGTGCTTTGGAAAAATCCCCAAACAATGCTGCCCTGACAACTATCTTGATTTACCTCCACGTTGGAGGCCTGGCCCAACCACAGTCTAACACAGCCCACCAGGTCCTCTGGCTTACTACTATTGACAATCTTTGGCCAAGACTTTAAAAAACTCATTCATTTCTACACCTGAAACCATAGGGACGATTCACTGAGATTAATTTGTGTTCCGTTTATTCCTATTATTTATTTGTCGTTTAGAACTACCTTATAACTAGGCTAGTATTAAATTGTTGTTAGATTGTTTTTGTACATACAGTATTACATATGAGTGTTTAGGTTACATTTAATAAGGATATATTAGCATATTAGACAGCGAAATTACTTCCAGTTAAGTTAAGCATTGTGAATTGATTGTTCCTCAGTTGAGACTTTTGATTGACCATAATAACCTGGGCATCTTGTCTCGTCGCAGGGGAAGGCGACTGGGAGGAAAGCACCGCTATGGCTGAGGGCGCAGTTCCAGAGACTATTATTTAGGTTGGGCTGTCACATACAAAAGAACTGCGGAAAGTTTTTGGTGGTGGGCCTCATGATATTCGGTGCTTTCGCCGTTGGATTACGGGCAGCTAATTTGGAGACGGACGTGGAGAAACTTTGGGTAGAAGGTAAGAAACTTTTATTTTTATTTTCATTGCATGTTTTTCTAATCGTAGCCCATGTCATGAATTCTTCTTGACAAAAGTAAATTAATATTTTTCAATGATCGATCGAGGTGACAAGACGTCATTTTGGGAATTTTTCATAATGACACAAAAACAACAACTTGTATCTCTGCTATCCAATGAGCACGCATGGTTGTCCTCGATAAGGGACTATCATTTAACTAAAACTAAAGTTGTAATTAAACTCATGAGTAGCTCTGAGGAAGGAAATTCTCTCAAAGCGGCCATTTTTTCGCGCGCGTGTGAGTGCGTGTGCTTGTGTCTGTGTGTGTGTGTGTGTGTGTGTGTGTGTGTGTGTGTGTGTGTGTGTGTGTGTGTGTGTGTGTGTGTGTGTGTGTGTGTGTGTGTGTGTGTGTGTGTGTGTGTGTGTGTGTGTGTGTGTGTGTGTCTGCCCCCAGCAGTTGAATGTGATCCGCACACAGCTCAGAGACTGTGTGTGGTCCCGTTTTGGACAGCTCTCAACTTTCCAAAAAGATTTGTCTCTGGCTGAAGGGAAAAAGCGGAGTGCGGACAGGAACTCATGTTTATGGATTGGTTCACCACTGTTCCTTTGGAACGACGTAACGAAAATAAATAGTGTTGTTACAAATACGGAGTTGGTCCGTGTTGTGTATGCATGGGCGGTATTTAGGTCTAGGCTAACGCAAAGGGGCAGCGGGGTTTTTGTTCCTTTGATCTACTGCATTCCAGAACTATGGTGGAGAGGCTGTTATTGAAGTCATGAATGGGGCGCCTATTTGCAGTTTTTGGTGATTTACCATAGTGATTGTCAAGGGGAAATAATTCACAACAAAACACCCTCATTCTCCTTTTTTTTTAAGTTTTGCTCGCTTCACTTTGTCATTCTAGCCTCCACACGTTTACATCGTTCAGCGTTACATTTTGAAGTCCGAATTCAGTTACTGATCAATATTTTCCTCCAGGGGTCGTTCACTCCGTGAACGTGTTTATTTACATATTTTCTTTTATATCTTGTTTTAATGTTTGGCGCATGCGCAGGAGACAGCTATACAAAGGCTGATACCTAAACTCTGCACTATGGTTATTATCGAGTTTACAAGTTTTCGCACCCCTAGAAAATGTAATTATTTTAGAACGTATGCTATTATGACTTATATCATTGTTATAACTAACATTAATAATACTTGGTCATTATTTATGTACATTTGACGACATTATTTCACGTTTCATTTACACAACATCAACAAACACCTACATCCCCATTTATGTGTGAAAGGTGGTAAAAAATAAAATCCCTCGTAGGAAAATATCAGCTTTCAACTGAGGTATACAGGATAATGTTGCTTTATAGTGGTGATTTCCCTTGCCACTGACCACAGCAGAATCTTCACTATAATTGAAATAGTGACCACACAGTTCTGGTTAACTAGGTCTGGCCTCTCTTAGTTAGTGTGTAACATTGATGGGAGTTGTCTCACGGTATCTCATGCCAAAAAAGTTACACACAAGCTTGTGCTCGCTCTCTCTCTCTCTCTCTCTCTCTCTCTCTCTCTCTCTCTCTCTCTCTCTCTCTCTCTCTCTCTCTCTCTCTCTCTCTCTCTCTCTCTCTCTCTCTCTCTCTCTCTCTCTCTCCCTCTCAGACACACACACACACACACATGGTTGCGACACACACACTCCGGCAGAATGGACTGGTGGTTTTCTAGGTCTCTGGACATGAGGAGTTCCAGATGTTGGAAGGGAGAGATCTGTTTGTTTAGATTAGCCCGCGCAGCTGAGGGATAGATTAATGCTGCCTGGACAGTGGAGCGCTGTGCTGGGTCTCGCCGCGGCCACGCTGCTGGCCCACGGTCGAGCGGAGCGTAGACTAAGGAGAGGACACCAAACCACTGTTTGCGTTTCATCCGGACCTGCCCTCCAGGCAACCCATGGAGAAGTAGGACCCACCCTGGCCCAGAGACTGTGTGGGCCGCACGTTGTAGCGCGTGTCCACCGCAACGCACACCCAAACACACTAACACAAGCGCACATACACCCACACACACACACACACACTATAGCTCGTCTCGATCGCAAAGCACACCCATACACACTTACACACATACCCCACACATACACAATTGCACACTTGCATGTCCACCGCAATACACGTACATACAGACCCACAATGCAGCATGTATCCAACACTCTGCACACATGCACACACTTATTCACAAACACAGATGCACACATACACAAACATACATCCACACATACGTATACACAACCTCGCTCTCTCTCTTTATCCACAAAAGTGAGCCTGTATTTTCACATCCTATCACGTTTATACCCCCCCCCCCCCACCCTGAAGCCTGCTTGGACAAACGTCTCTCCTTGCACAGAGCTCACTCAGCACTGTTTATAAACACTCTGCACACAGGAAGTTGTGTTTATTAGACAAAGCGACAGAGAGTGATCGGTCGAGCTGAGCACCGTCTCAAACAGGGAGGGAGACCCCCCCCCCCTCCTTCACCTCCAAGAATGTGTGTGATTTTGTGTACGTGGGTGGGTGTGTGATTTGAGGGTTCAGAACATTCGCTCAATGTTCAGGAGAGGATATTCAGTGTTGCTGTTTTATCCCGATGGTCCACGGACATCTCGTGTGCAAGAAGTGTGTTTTGCCCTTTTTTTAAAGGACTGTCACGGAATCAATGATGTAAGACGTGAGGTTGCGGTTTTGGTGCGGTCGCGTATCTTATGATAGTATCCCCGTGTGCGGCTGGTAACCAGCCACATCTGTGTGTGTGCACGGGCAGGCTGTCAGAGCCCATGCCCGCTGGCCGGGGAACACATTTACATGCTACTTCAATTTTCAATTTGGAGGATAAAGTGAAGGCAAAGCAAAGCTGCCACAATGTCCACATATGGGAGCCAAAAACATTGACATTTCATGATTTATATCTTGATTTCTCTGTGGGGTGTGCTGTTTTCGCAACCAATGCAAAGAAAAAGAACCAGAGTGTGATCAACCTAGAGGTATTTGGCGGAATGTGTTAAATGTTTTCATTAAAAATGCAAAGGAGGAAAGCCGCACAAACGGGCTCAAAGATCAGGGCGTCTCCTTGTGTCTTTCCACAGTTCAACAAAGAAATTCAACACCATCACACGAGCCGTTTGAAATCAATGCCCAAAAGAATAATAATTTGAATTGATCAATTTAATAAATTCATGGCCTGGCACAAGTGTTCGCCACGGCCCCCACCACGACATAGAGGCGGGAACCCCCCCGGCCCCCCCCCCCCCCCCCTCATTCTTTATGGTTCCCCCGCCTGGCCCACAAATGGAAAGTGGACCCATCCCAATGGCATTCTGGGTGAAGGCAAACACAGGTCAGATTGTAAAGAAAATAGCAGCGCTGACTGCCTCTAATTAAAACAGTATCACGTAAACATTGGCCTTCCTGTAGCAGAGAGGGAGGGAGGGAGAGAGAGAGAGAGAGAGAGAGAGAGAGAGAGAAATGAATGGAAAGAGAGGAAGAGGGATGGTGAAAGGGAGACAGAGAAAGAGGGAGGGAGAGAGAGGGGTAGAGGTAGAAGTGAGACGGCTAGATAGTAAATGGAGCCTTGAGACTAAAGATGTGGGCAGGGGGTTGCAGTTGAAGTGCAGGATGAGCCTGGGGTTGGTTGTATAGCGTTGGGGTGAGCATGAGGCTGTGGTTGGGCCGCAGCTGTAGCGTAGACACCGAGCGGCCAGGCGGTTGTCGTGAGACTATATCAAAGCGGGTCGTGTTGTTCACCGACACCGTATTCAAACGTGGATTCAACTTGGGGGCTCAACTCCCAATCAGAACGCTACGTCTCTGTTTGAGGTGAACTCGGCCTATGTATATGTTTGTGATTCCGCGGGGGCAAAAGGGCTTTTGTGATGTTAACTCAAGGGCCACTGTCTGAGGGCTTGGGGGCCCCTGGGCGGGTGGATGTGGAGGACTGGGGCCACAGGATAGACCCTTTGGGCCCTGAGCTCATCGACCAGAGGCCCGCACTATTTAAAACCTCACCTGATACCCCCCCTTTGGCCTTGGTGCAGAGTGAAGGCTCCCAGTGTGTGTGTGTGTGTGCGTGTGTGCGTTTTTGTGTGCGTACGTTACGTACGTATGAGCGTACCTGTGTGTGTATGTTTGTGCATGTCTGTGAGAGAGAGGGATTGTTAATTACGTTGTTTTTCTTATTTTTTGTGTGTGAATGTGAATGCTTGTTGTCTTTGTATACACAAGGAACTCTGTATGTTACAAAGTTATGACAAAATTGCGTAATGTAATGACTACGTTGTTTCTCAACGTTCCTTCTCAGTCAATAATATATATTTTGTTGATTGGTTTTCATGTTTGGTCATTGTTCCTAGTTTCTATTGTTTTGCAAATCACAAGCTTTCTCAATCTGTCATGAAGCAATCCTCAAACAAATCCTCATTAACATATTATAAGTTTAAATTAGTTTACAGACCTTAGGTTGAAGCTCCTTATCCCAATGGCTTGCTAAGGCCGTTGGGATTTCAAGGACTTCTAGTTTGCTGGAAGAGGGTACATCTTTTGAGCATTACAGACTCAAAGTTATGGTTACAAATGTTTATGGAGGCCAAAAAAAACAACATCTCCTTGAATGAAATGTAATCACAATAGGGAATCTCTGACTAAGCTTTTGACTTAGAGTTTAAAGCGCATACACTTTTTCAAGTGCAGCCCTTTTTTCCTCCCTTGGAAGTCTGCTTCTTATCCAGAGTGATTAAGAGGCAAGCTGACAGGACTGGTGGTTGTTTTGTTGTTGTGCTGGTAATGGTCGTGGTGAGGGGAGCAGTGTAATGTTGAGTGCGTGCGGAAAAGGCCTTTGCCTCCTTTCTTGTGGACGCAGGCGAGGGGGAAGAAGAGGAGTGTTCTGACTGTGGCTTCTCCGCTGAGAGGATTGTGGCTTTTTCTTGATTGAATTATCCCGCTTTTGATGTGTGTGGGGCAAAAGCGCGCACAAACATGCACAGAAACCTATGCACGCTCAGACACACACAGACACGTTCACACATACACACATACAGATGTAGATAAATGCCTACAAACAAACACACACAGTATCCCCTCTGGGTTTGGGTTCTGTGACAGAGTAGATGTTTTACTCGGCTTGGCATCTCAGAATTATTCTGTGGGCCTTATATATCCTCCTTCCTTTGGATCCCCCCCCCCCTTCTCTCTATCTCTCTCTCTATCTTTCTCTCTCTCCCTCAGTCTCTTTCACTCTTTCTGTCTTTAATCACTTATATATGGCAGCCAGCCACAAGATATCATACATACAAATGCTCCCCACACACAACAAACATTCGGTGTACTTTCCAATCACGATGGACCACATAAATCCCAACATGCGTTGGGACTCACACACTCACACGCACTGTTTTTTTGGAGTCAATTCGATATGGAGTCAATTCGATATGCGTTTATCGCTTCACTACAACCAGAGTTAAACACCCCTAGAAGCAGTACAACAACACAAACCTTGCATTGGGTTGTGTTGCGTTGATGAAAAGTGCAGGGTAGCCGGTACATTGCTTCAAAGAAAAGTTGAGCCGTTCGGTCAGTCTTCCATTTGATCCCTACTGTGTTTATATTAGAACTACCTGTTTTAAGTATATGTGCAGTAAACCATGTCCTTTTCCGTGTGGGTATGTGTGTGTGTGTGTGTCTGTGTGTGCGTGTGTGTGTGTGTGTGTGTGTGTGTGTGTGTGTGTGTGTGTGTGTATGCGCGCGTGTGTGGGTACTCCCGAGCTGCGTACACTCCCATTCACAAATGACATCCCGAGATGCCGCCAAGTTTTTGTCTGTTTACGTTTTGCATTCTTTTGGAGGCAGCTCTTCAAAAACCAGAGCCCCGCGAATGACCAACCACACAAGACAGCAGGAACCTACCCCCCCCCCCCCCTCTCTCTCTCTCTCTCTCTCTCATCTCCTCTCTCTCTCTCTCTCTCTCTCTCTCTCTCTCTCTCTCTCTCTCTCTCTCTCTCTCTCTCTCTCTCTCTTTCTTCCTCTCCTTCATCTTCTCTCTCTCTAGTCCCCGATCTCCCTCTCCCCATATCTCCCCATATTCCGCTCTGATTCATTGTTTTATTTTCTCCCCTTTTCTCTTTTACCGCAGCCTCCTCCTCCTTGCACTCCTCCCCTTCCTTTCCCTCCCCTCCCCGCCATGGCTGGAGAGAGAGAGAGAGAGAGAGGGGGGGGGGAGAGAGAGAGGGGGAGGGAGAGAGAGGCCTCAGAATGCCAGATGTATTACAGAGCGAAGCACGGCCATGTAAACACAGCTCTGCCATGAGAGCAGGGTGGTCCGTCCCCTCCCTCCTCCTCCTTCCCCCCACC
>NC_079417.1:14274127-14286627 GCF_026213295.1 Gadus chalcogrammus
CCAGCTCCACCAGCGCTTCCACACCGTCCGCTACGTCCTGAAGGAGGACAACGGGGAGCTGCCCCGCATGTGGCTGCACTACTTCAGCGACTGGCTGCAAGGTAGACACACCTTCTCGTCCCTAGAGTGATTGATGATTCGGAGTTCTGCTCTTTTAACTCGGAAACACGTATTTGATTTGAGAAAAGGACCGACCAATCCCTGATTGCTTCAACACCATGGGGGAACATTGGCAACGCCGCCATAGGCGGCGTTGCCTCATGTGTTCACGCCGTCAGATTCAGTTCGGTTCAGGCCTGCAGATTCATATCCAGTTCCCATATGCAGCGGCCAATAGGAACCAATAGGAATGTAAACGTTGTTTTGTCTCCTTAAAAACAAACAGCTCTTTCTTGTCAGTTAAGGCGAGGTGTTGGACTGAGGGTGTTGATTTGTGTGTCGATAATAATCGTAGGTTGGTGTGTAGATGTGAGTGCTGAGACTAACTGGTAGCGTATGGGTGAAATCCTAGCGGAGCCGTACCCCCACCCCCCCCCTGATCTGGGCTTGGGTTTAATCTGCAGAGAGCCAGAACAACGGTGGGGTTAGTCCAGCTTGTTGACATATTGTGAAGTGCAAAACTCTTCACTCACTAGGGTCCGCTCTCGAGAAAGCCCACCAGACTGTGAGCCACACAGAGAAGTGTGTGTGGGAGAGGGAGACTGAAAGAGAAAGAGTGGAACATATATATATATCGAGAGAGAGAGAGAGAGAGACAGAGAGAAAGAGAGCGAGAGAGCGAGTGCTGTGTTTGATATTGCGTTCCGCGATGGTGGGACAAATTGGAGCCAGACAGACTGAGGAGCGAGACCCAAAACAACATGTCCCCCCAGAAGGACCACAGCAGGGGCCCTGGCGGAGAGCGGAGAAAGACACATGTGGATTAGAGAGCGAGTTAAGAAACTGCCAGGGGCACATGTTGCTGATTTTATACTCCTAATGGCCTGCCTTGAATCAAAAGCAAAGCGATTTCATGCTTTTGAAGTCCGGTGTGGTCGTTCAGCATAAAAAGAGAGTTATCATATTAAATCATCTCTTTCATTACAGGGCGAGGCTTGGCTGGCTCGCGTCTGCTCACACTCTACTCTGAGTCTGATGCTGCGGTTATTTCTTCTGCAGCGTTTGCTCCGTGGCGGCCGGCGGGGCTGTGGGACATCCGGAGAGAACCCCTGACTTCTCTTTTAAATGGCGTTGATCACTCAGATCGTAACCAAAGGCTGATGTCTCTCTCCTGCTCCTTGCTCCCTTGTAGGTCTCCAGCAGGCCTTTGACAGAGACTGGCGGTCCGGTCGCATCACCCTCAACAGCTACAGGAACGGCTCAGAGGACGGGGTGCTAGCCTACAAACTACTGGTGCAGACGGGTCGCAGAGACAAACCCACCAACCTCAACCAGGTAGCCATTGAGACGCCCATCGCCTTTGATTTCCGGAAGAATTAAGGGCTCTCCTGTGTTCTGCTGTGTTTGACTGATAGGAGTATAGAGGATGAGATTATAGTCATAAGCCAAAGGGAAGGTGTACGCGTACACCTCCCCTTTGGCTTGGACGATTTTTGTGCGTGACTGTGTGTGAGTTGTGCAACCGGGTCGATGGACTGTGGTCATCACTGCGGGAAAAACACCTGGTATATGCAGCGCTCACCTCGACATCTTCTGTCACTCCCCCTCACCCTTGCTCTCTCGTTCTATGTCTCACTCCCCTCATTCTCTCTCTCTCGCTTTGTCTCTTTTTTCTTTCTCTCCTCCTCCTCGCTCTCTCTGATGACTTTACCAAGCCCGGGAATTTAAAGCCCTCGCTGGGGCTACAACCAGCCTCTGAAAAAGCCATCAACTCTTCATTTATACCATTGGCTCCAATCACAATGTGCAGCCAGAACCACATGGCCTAGTTGTGGTGTCGTTTGCACGCATGTGTGCGTTTTTGTTTGCGCTAGGCTATGGTCATGCATGTGTGTGTGCGTTGGTATGTGCTGTAACCTTTCTTGTCTAAAACGACATGTTAACACTGTCGTTTAATTACGTGTGCATCCGACACCTTTTTATTTTGTTCAAAAGTGTCAGCTAATAATTGTTATTTGATGTATTTACAGTTAGTTACATTAATAGATCGTATATTTTTTTTGCCGTCATGTCTATACTTTTTCTTGCATTATTATTCTTCCATTTTCCTGACACCTTTATTCAAAACAACTTACAGTATACCTCTGCAGTTAAAATACAATTTCTGGCAATGGCTATGATGTTGATACACCCATCTGTACAAAATACATTCTTGCTAATGGCATGATGCTATACATAACCCCCTGGATAGGGTAGAAGCATAGAAGCGTAGAAAGAATAGAAAGGAAATGGAGATCAAAGGTCGGAACCTCTCGTAGATTTGCTTTAGGTGGCAAAAGACGGTGGCCAGACCCTGCAAGCTGAAGGCAGCAGAACACAGAACCTCCACAGTACCGCTTACACACGGCAGATTGACAACAGATCTCACCCCCTCGTAATTGACTTGTTTCAAAGACTAATTCTGCAGGCTGTTTGCATTGCAAGCAGAGCTTAAGCATGATTCCCTGGCATTCCATCCGCATGTGAACATCGTACCCTCCCGAACAACAACCCAGAGGAACCAGCTCTTGCCTTCACAGCCCTGCTGATCACTGTTGCTGTTACCATTCTGAAAGCTGCTCGCATTACCCTCCTCCTGGTTATCCTACTGATCGACTGCTGCTACTACTACCACTACTACTACTACTACTACTATTACTTCTACTATTACTAAGGTTGAAGGCAGTGAGGAAGTGACGGCAGGAGGCCTGCTGTGTGGGGCCGCGTGACATCACTTCCTGTGCCTGTAAGGGGAAACATTAGCTGCCTGCGAGGCACACGGGGCCCTCCGGCAGCGCTGGCCGGGCTGGCCGTGACAGCTTGAAGACTTACAGTTGTTGCGTATCCTACTGCTAAACTCAAGCCAGATCCCCTGGAATCCGGCTCTCCGCCCTTCCATTCCACCTCACTTAATGTTGGCGGCTCTGCTGCTCTCTGTCCCTCCAAACCAACTCCCCCTCTGTACTCTTACTACTGGACCCCCCCCCCCCCCCCCCCCCCTTCTCTCGTCTCTTTCTCTCGCTCTCTCTCTTTATCTCTTTCGCGCTCTCTCTCTTTATCTCTTTCGCGCTCTCTCTCTCTCTCTCTCTCTCTCTCTCTCTCTCTCTCTCTCTCTCTCTCTCTCTCTCTCTCTCTCTCTCTCTCTCTCTCTCTCTCTCCTCTCTTTCTCTCTCTTTGTCTCTCTCTCTGTCTCTCTCTCTCTCTCTCTATCTTCTCTCTCTCTCTCTCTCTCTCTCTCTCTCTCATCTCTCTCTCTCTCTCTCTCTCTCAGGCACTCTCTCAGGCACTCTCGCTCTTTCCCGTGCAGAGTTGAAACACATGCTCCGATTCAGGGTGCATGACGTGTGTGTGTGTGCCTGTATCTACACTTGTGTGAGTGTGTTTGTGTGTATGTGTGTCTCTTGTGCTTGTGATTTTGTCAAGGTGGACATGCGATTCAACAGCAGTAGATATTTTGTGTTCCCTGTAATGAAGGGCAGAAATATTCTAACTTGTGGCAGTCAGTTTGAGTTTGATAAGACACACTGCTCAGTTTCTGAGCCATAGCCCCCCCCCCCCCCCCATTTGATCAACTGAGGCCAGTTATGCTAGTAGAAAGACAAGGCATAAGGAAACATGAATTATGCCAGTAGAGAGACGAGGCATAAGGAAACATGCATTATGCCAGTACAACGACAAGGCATAAGGAAACATGCATTATGCCAGTAGAGAGACGAAGCATAAGGAAACATGCATTATGCCAGTAGATGGACGAGGCATAAGGAAACAAGCATTATTATGCCAGAAGAATGAAATAGTGAACAGCCTCAATGCCAATGGAAGCCAATGAAAGAGAAGATCATGAATTGAAAGCAGCCGCTTCTATCGAAGTCTTCCCGTGGCCCCTGTCGGTTGGCGGCAGCGGGGCCGACCCGGGCGCCCGTAGGGGTCAGGATAAGCGAAGTGTGAGTAACATTTGTACAGATGTTGTGTTGTTTTTATTGCTCTACTCCATTTGCCAGGTGGCATTTCCTTCAGTGTTAACAACCAGCTTAACTGCACACAGCCGAGGTTGGGCGACTGCGGCCAAATGTTTTATTGTTAGGCTAACCCAAGCAATTTTATATTTGTAATTATTTTGATCCTACTCCCATCCACCTCCATCCCCTCCCCCATCCTCCAACACCACCACCAACAACAACTATCTCCCCTCTTTACCTCCGTCGACTTGGACCTTGTGAGTCTAGGCCCCCCCCCTCCGCCGAGCTCCAGACCTCCTGCACCATCACCCCCCTTCGAGAGAGAGAGAGAGAAAGAGAGAGATTTATTGTCCTCCAAAGGCAGAGTGGCGTGGAGCCCTGTGAAGTAATGGCTTTACCTCTCTGGGAAACACGCTAGGTTTCGCTCCCCTGCTTCTACATGGGAGGGTTAGGGGGTTAGGGGGTGAGGGGGTGAGGGAGGGAGCTGGAAGGACATGTTTTGCTTTTTAGGCATAGATAGCCGGCCATGCTGAGGTAGTTAGCTGCAGCGTTTTCGGTGGTGTGCGAGTTACTGCAAATAACACTCAGCAGCACCACACAAGGAATGCAGCATCTGAAGAGTGTGGCGGGAAAAGAACTGTGGAACATTTGTGGAACGGCCTTTAACAAATTAACACACGTTTGTTTTCATAGACACTGTAGACTTTACTATTTTTTCTTGAGTGTGTGTCTGTTTGTGTGTGTGTGTGTATTTTCCAAGAGGCCTCATTCAAACTGGTAGACAGGCAGTTTAAAATAAGAGCGTGAAAGCTCTGTCTCCACAGTGCTGGTCTCCATGGAATAGTAACGCCTGCTAATAGGGCTTGTCCAGCAACTGGTATGTGACGAGTGGATAGTTAGCCATGCGTAGGGCGAAGCCAGCGTCTGGAGTACAAGTAAAAGCTGATTTAACATTTTCCATGTTTTAATGTGGCCAGATAATTCTGGGAAGCCGCGATGAAACGTACGGGAATTTCGAGAAAGGCTAGCAGTGTTTCTCTTGTTGACTTTTCTTTGGTTGGAAAGAGGGGGTAGTATTTGACTCTTATTTTGAAAGCTGCTTGGTTCTCTCGCGCCCATGCATGTGTATAAATAAGCATTTCTGTGGTCGGTTCACCTGCGGAGTGTTTTGCTTCAACATGTCTCATTTCCACAATGCCATTCCATGTCCAACATCGACTTCACCACTCTGGCCATTCGCTGTGCAGCACCCCTTTAACCACATTAGCATATTGGCATGTTATGCATCATAAAAATGATTCATGAATGTGAATGTCAGTGTTGTTACAATGTTCTGAAGTATCTCCTAAAACAAATCAGATTACATCAGTTGTGGAGGAAAAATACGTTTTATCCCAATGAATAGAATCCTGTAATTACTACAATAACATAACTAGAAATGAACGCTAAAGATGACCTTTCCTAATATAGTGGTGAGTGTCTCCAGCCTCCAAGCCGAAAACAACTGAATTTGATTCCCTAAAATCCCTTGCCTGTAGGCATCCTAGAGCAGGAATCCTCCAACCCTCAGTCCTTAATGACATGTCTCTGAGTCAGCAACACAGCACTAGCAGTGGTGAGTTGGGCGTGAGGCTAAGCCACCTCTGTGTCTGTGTGCCTTTCAGCTGACGCGCCAGCGGCTAGTGGACGCGGACGGCATCATCAACCCGGGGGCCTTCTACATCTACCTGACCGCCTGGGTGGGCAACGACCCCGTGGCCTACGCCGCCTCCCAGGCCAACATCCGCCCCCAGCCCCCGGAGTGGTCTCACGACCGCACCGACTCCCGGCCCGAGACACGCCTCAGCAGTAAGTCAACGACCGCTACAATCAATGGCTTTCTCATCCTTCCCCCGCTATATTCAAATGGTATCGCCGTGGCCCATTTTGTTCTATTGGTTTCATTTATATTCTACTCTATTTTACTGCTTTATCTTCTCCTCTATTGTGTTATATTTTATTGCATGGAAATAGCCTAGAATATATCAATAGAAAGAGTGTCTTCATCTACTGATCAACATCTACTGATGTTTCTGTCTATGCTACGCTCTGCTATGCTCTTGCTGACTGATCTCTTCTGTGCTATTTCATTCTATTCTTTTTTACTCGTTTATATTCAATCCTGTTCAGAACTGAGTAGGTTCCCAGGCCCAGGCCTACGAATTTTTGGTTTACTTTCCAGCACAAAATTAAAACAGTACTACGATTTCAGGCCTTGTTAAGGGCATGAACTAATAAAAGACATAAAAGAGTGTGAATTGTAAACTGTAATACGGTAAAGCAATACTGTTTCTGAATATTCGTGTTACACGCCCATTGACTCATTGGCTCTGTAGACAACTCTCAGGTTTCCTAAGATGGCGTTTTTATGTTTACCTCTTGTGGTTTGGTTCATTTCAAACCATCTGTGGACTTATTACTCTTCGTCTCCCTCTTAACTTTAAGTGATATAGTTGACTTAATGGAATGGCTGTGTGTGTGTGTGTGTGTGTGTGTGTGTGTGTGTGTGTGTGTGTGTGTGTGTGTGTGTGTGTGTGTGTGTGTGTGTGTGTGTGTGTGTGTGTGTGTGTGTGTGTGGCAGAGAGATAATGTTGCATGGCTTGAGAACCAGGAATCACTCAATGTGGTTTGCCTAATGGTGCCTGTGGTGAATGCTATAATTTTGACTACCATGAGGCCCTGAAATCGAACACACACACACACACACACATACACACACACACACACACACACACACACCACACACACACACACACACACACACAAACACACACACCCACACACACACCCTTACTATTAAAACCCAGTGACCCTCAACATGACACACACACACCCTGTTCTCATTTCCCTACCACACAGAGCCATGTCCACCTTAAATAAAATTAAAAAACACGCACACACAGACA
The DNA here is from genome assembly GCF_026213295.1 of Gadus chalcogrammus. NCBI lineage: Eukaryota > Metazoa > Chordata > Actinopteri > Gadiformes > Gadidae > Gadus > Gadus chalcogrammus. Next base: position 14,281,170 of record NC_079417.1, read on the forward strand.
CACACACAGTCCCGCATTCTTGTCTGATTCCAGTCTATGATTTGGTACAAGCCAGGAAGTGCTCTGTGGGGGAGGTAAATTCATTGGTTAACAAGCAGAGAGGGAACTTGGGTGGGAAACACAATTGGATAACAAGCAGGAAGTCCTTTACAGGGGGGCGGATCTGATTGGATAAGCAGGGTAATGCGCTGGGCTGTGCAGGAACCCCCCCCTGGGCAGCCCGGGGTTGGCCGAAAGCCAACCGGTGTCCTAATGGAAATTTATAGTGAAGATGTAATGTTCTAAAACATGTTAGCAACCGCTGCTGTCTGACCCTGCAGGCACTTAGGAGCACACATGAACGCACATAAACGTGTGCCCCAAGCGCACGCACACACACACACACACACACACACACACACACACACACACACACACAACACACACACACACACACACACACACACACACACACACACACACAAACACACAAACACACCCACACCACACCCACACACAACACAAAAACACACACACCCACACACACACACACACACAACACACACCACAAACTACACCACACACACACACACACACACACACGACCGCCCAGCTCGTACATCTCCCTGTCTGTCATGGCCGTATCAGGTGGAGCTATAAATACAGAGGTGGGTGTTTTTTTAGGTTAGAAACACTATAATCTGGGGTGAATGTCTGCGTGGCATAAGGGAGGCTGGCGTTGCGCTGCGCTGACTGTGGTAGGTGCAGGGTGTGGTCTCGGCGAGGATGCTGACGTCGTAATTACCCCCGAATCACAGTGAGCTCTAACGCTGCGCTCCGTCTGGGGCTGATATGCTCTCATTAGACTGCCCGGTGTGCGCATGCAGACGCATGCAGACACACACATACACACAAGCACACACACAACCACACACACACACACACACACACACACACACACACACACACACACACACACACAGGCCCACACACTGGCTGGGTTTGACTCAATGGAGCTCTGTTTGCATGCTGGTCCATGCACACACACACACACACACACACACAGACACACACACACACACACACAACAACACACACACACACACACACGCACACGCACACAGACCCACACACACAGAGGGGGAAGGGGGGGCTTGATATTGGCGGTTGCTTTGCTGTCTGGCTGACTACCGCAAAATTATTCCTACAGATGGTCTTCCCGATCCCCGGCCCCCAACCTCAAAGTTAATTTCCACGGATCAGAATGTTTCGGTAGCGCGCCAGACCGCGGCTGGTACACCTTCACCACCTTTCCATAGCATTCGTTCGCCGTTCACCTTCTCCCTTTTTTCTCTTCTCTCTCCCCACTCCCCTCCCTCCCTCCCACCTCCCTGCCCTCCTCCCTTCCAGTCCCCGCCGCGGAGCCCATCGAATACGCACAGTTTCCCTTCTACCTCAACGGGCTCCGAGAGACCCCCCAGTTCGTGGAGGCCATCGAGAGCGTGCGCGCCATCTGCACCAACTACACCCGCCAGGGCCTGGCCTCCTACCCCAACGGCTACCCCTTCCTGTTCTGGGAGCAGTATGTCAGCCTGCGCCACTGGCTGCTGCTGTCCATCAGCGTGGTGCTGGCCTGCACCTTCCTGGTGTGCGCCCTGTTCCTGCTCAACCCCTGGACCGCCGGGATCATTGTGAGTGATGGGGTGGAAGGAGGGTTGAAGAGGGGGGGACGGGGGGTAGGACTCAAACATGGCCGTTTATAAATGGATACTTTTTCACTGCAGCGGGTCAACATCTAGGTTGTGCCGATGTAGGTGCCGACTCATTGGTTCGCAGCCATGGGTAAACACGGGTGTTTACAGCGATGGATAAGCAAGAAGGTTCACAGCAATGTACAGTATACACACCATGCACTGTTGGAGGTGTAAACAAATTGGTTCACAGCAATGGGTGGGCACCTGCGTTCACAGAAAGGGATAAACACATGCGTTGGCGGCAAGGGATAAACACATGTGTTCACAGTCATGGATGAACAAGCAAGTTCACAGCGATGTATACAGACGACAGACCGTTTGGGTATGAACACATGGCTTCACATCAATATGTAAACACATATGTTCACAGCGATGGATAAACACATGTATACAGGATTTAATGTCCGGATCTGGTCTGTGCCCTGGTCAATGTGTGACATAAAATGCCCAAATAAGTTTAGTTCAACAGGATAGATGCCATGAACAGACACGTCCTCCACACACAGGCTCTTAATCACGGCCAGAAACGTACACATTTCAGAACCATTATGAAGGAAGGAATCCCGCCGCACCCCTCTCTGTGCTTTCTCTCCCGTACTATATCCTTTAAATGCAGTATAATCCAGGGGAGGCCGAGGGCAGCAGTGAGAATCAGAGGAGACGGTTGGGTGTTATTCTAGTCCTTGTCGGCAGTGTTTATCCTGTGCTGTTTTGTCGAGTCCAATCTGTTTAGTCTGGCGCCGCTCCACCAGACACCTCCACTTAAATCAGCGAGGAGATGCTCCCCATCTCCGACTCCCTCTATATGCGTGTATAAGGGACCCAATTCAAACAGGCACCCAATCATTCACCTCTGTATACACTTGCACACGCACGAATGTGTAAACACCCAGGTGGGGAGGAAATTAAACATACACACGTGCACACGTACACACTCTCGACACCCACGCAGGTCTCTGTTCTACCTCTTTCAGTTTTTTGTGTTTTTCTTTTATGACAGGCGGTGGCCAGGCCACCCGAGCCCTCTTAACAGGGGAGGAGGGGACCCCATGTTCATCCTTAAGGCTTTACAAGCGAGATGAAAAGACAAGTTATGGCGTGGCGTCAAGTTTAACCATTCACTCTGTCCAGAGCACACCACCGCAGGCCCTAATCCCTTAGACCTGCAAACTTAACCCCACCCAAAGATTCCTCACTTCTCTGCACTACACACGCACGTACGCACGCACGCACGCACGCACGCACACACACACACACACACACACACACACACACACACACACACGCACACGCACACACACACACACAGGCCAGCTACCCTCCCCCATCAACTTTAGGCCTCTTCAAAGGATCCGGGCCCCAGGTAACCTGACACCTGTCAGCTGATAATGGCATTTACTCCCAGCTCCTGTCCTGCCTTCTCAGAAGCCCCGACACACACCCATAAACATTTCACTCTCACACACACACACACACACACACACCACACACACACACACGACACACACACCACACACACAACCACACACACACACCCACACACACATCACATGAAATATGCCCTCTCAGCGTAATGCTGTAAGACAGAAACGCACTCACGCATATGATCCTCGTGGTAACCCCGCAGACTCTCCCCCCCCCGCCCCCCGTCCCCCGATCTTTTCAATATGGACAAAAAACACGACAGAAAATAAACATAAAACAACAGAAAATCCTCTGTGTGGGCATTATAGTGTCCTTGTCCTTCTCGATATGTTATTATTGTACAGACATATATATTTAATAATAAGCCAAAAGCCGCCACATGCACTGTTCTGATCCAACAGCCGCTGTTCTGCTTTATAATCTCAAGATTAAAAAAAGCCACTTTCTTAGTGGTTTGGTTATCCTGGTGGTTTCTTTTGTAAATACTTAACTGACTTAAAATAGTAGACAGAAAACGGGAGTTAACATGGGTCTTTCATTTACACAGGATGAAGAAAGAAAATATAGACATAGCAATAATAACAGCGCATGTTTTACTCTGTATTTCTTTGTGTTAAGGCTTTGGTGTGGTAGGATGTGGCTAACCTTGCGTCCGTGTTCCTCAGGTGCTGGTGCTGTCTCTGATGACCGTGGAGCTGTTTGGCTTCATGGGCCTGATGGACATCAAGCTGAGCGCCGTGCCCGTGGTCATCCTCATCGCCTCCGTGGGCATCGGGGTGGAGTTCACCGTCCACGTGGCCCTGGTATGCATTACCCGTTCACGGTTTAGTGGTTTAGCTCGCGTTCAAAGCGACCTGAATCCATTCACACACACATTATCATTGGGAAGCTAAGAGAGGCTAGGCATCTAGGGAACCCATACAGGATAGGTCAGGGCCCTAAGTGACTCAAACCCATGACCTTTCAGCAGGGAGCTGAATACCAGAGTCACTCATGTTAAAATAAATAAATAAACAAATGCAATGTTAGACCTTCTTTTTTTCAAATCGAACATGCTATGGCTTTGCCTTTCCTCATGTGTGCAACATGACATACTGCTACTGGACTACATTATGTTGGCTAATGAGCTTGGCTTTTTCGTACGCTTGAAAGAAATGCTTAGTTTGGACTTTTGTTTTGTTGTTGTAATTGTAATATCTTGAGAAAGAGGACTGAATGGAGGCCTGCATCTGACGCTGTGAATGTGTGTCCCTGCAGGCCTTCCTGACAGCCATAGGGGACCGCAACAAGCGGGCCCTCCTGGCCCTGGAGCACATGTTCGCTCCGGTGCTGGACGGGGCCTTCTCCACCCTGCTGGGCGTCCTCATGCTGGCCGGCTCCGAGTTCGACTTCATCGTCAGGTGAGTCAGAATCAGCGCCGGGTCAAACATTTAAATATGATTCATGATTCATACTGCTTAAACCAGTACACCTGCACGTGAGTATATAGAGATACACATATGTGTCTCTAAAAGAGAATGAAATTAAATGTGTTGTGTTGCATGCATTATTTACAGAGATTTTTTGTATACAGTTGTATATAGTTTCCAACAAATTTTTCTTTAGCTTTAAAAAAGATTACAGAGGTTCCAGTCATCGCTGACCTCATAGCTGGCTACTGGCATGGTTGTGATGTGTGCTACAGTGTAGTGTTGTATTGTGTCTGTTATAGTGTAGCGTAGTGCTGCTGTGTGAAATGGCGTCTGGCCTATGCTGGCTGGACCTGAGCCTGCATGTCCCGTGTCAGGAATTCACCTGAGAAGCCACTGTAGCATGAAGGTCGGCCTCGCATCCTGTCCCCCTCCATCTCTTTCTTCTCCTCCACCCCCCCCATTGTATCTCTCCTCCCCTCTTTCTTTCAATCTTTTTTTTGTTGTATCCGTCACTGGAAACTTCATTCCAGGGGCCTCTCTCTCTCTCTCTCTCTCTCTCTCTCTCTCTCTCTCTCTCTCTCTCTCTCTCTCCTCTCTCTCTCTCTCGCCTCTCTCTCTCTCTCTCTCTCTCTCTCCTCTCTCTCTCTCTCTCTCTCTCTCTCTCTCTCTCTCTGCTCTCTCTCTCTGCTCTCTCTCTCTGCTCTGTCTCTCTCTCTCTGTGTTAACCCCAGCCCCCTACCTCCTCTCCCCCACTCTCTTTCATCTGCTTCCTCCTTGCTTTATTGTCTCATGCCACAGAGTTTTAGGGGTAACTGGGGATAGGATGTGAGAGTTGAAGGTCAGGGGAGGCAGGGGGAAGAGAAGGAGGGGAGGAGGGGGAGGAGGGGG
>NC_079417.1:14291627-14294127 GCF_026213295.1 Gadus chalcogrammus
TGACCCACTCTGACCCGGTCTGACCCGCTCTGACCCGGTCTTGCACCGGCAACCGTCCCGCGGCCACAGGCAGCAAGACACTCTTCAGTGTTGGCGTCATGGTGCTCATATTTACTGTAGTCAAGTGGACTGTCGTTGTCATAGCTATTTTTATCTATATTTAAGAGATGTACACTTGTAAATATGAACAAAAACGTAGCTATAATTGTTGTACAAAGTTGTACAACTCCTCTTTTGTAAACAGACTGGGGCTGCCATTAAGCATGGCCTGTGTATGTATGTGTTTGTGTGTGTGTGTGTGTGTGTGTGTGTGTGTGTGTGTGTGTGTGTGTGTGTGTGTGTGTGTGTGTGTGTGTGTGTGTGTGTGTGTGTGTGTGTGTGTGTGTGTGTGTGTAAGAGATTTCAGATTACTGTTCTCTGTGGATCTGTGCCATGAGGAAGCTTCATCTACATACCTGTCAGCATTCAGTGTTGCTGCTTAAACTATTTTGAAAATAATGTACATTTATAACTCTATGCAAATGTCTCTTTTAAACAATAGAATTGTGTACGAGTGTGTGTGTGTGAGTGCGCATCAGTTTGCGCAGGTGCGAGTGTGTGTGTACTGGGTGTTCTTTCCAAGTATGGCTGTATAATGAGTGAAAGCCTGGCTTGTCCTGGTTCCTCCATCAGATTTATCTTCAAAAACACACTAACATTTACACTCATTTTGAACATGAGGGAAATTGTTAGAATTTCCCAACAGGGCTCTTGTGTATGTATGTACAAGTATAAAATTGTATACGTGTGTGTCTATATATTGTATAAAGGTATGCATTTTGAGGATTTCTTTTTATCACAAACCTGTGGTAGTTATAAAACAGTTAGTGTTTAACTTGACACACGCTATGCGTGCTATTTAAGACAAGCAAATATGAAGAAGATGTTTTTTGTTATTTTGTTTCAGGTCGATCGTGTCTGTCGCTCAATAGGTTTAGCCCCCCTTCATTGAGACCTAATTGATTCCTCATTTCCGTTGGTTCTAAACCTAGCTGTTCAAGTTAGGTAACTGCTCTGGTGTTGTTACGTAGCAGGATTTAGTTCTATCTCTCTCGCTCCTCTATACTGACATACGGTCAGTGAACCAAACTCTGGAACCCAAAACCACAAATATTGTGGTCGTAACATTACTGATTCTGGACCAGGGAGAAAGGAGAGCTGAACTTATTGTTCTCTTTGTGGGATTTTTTGTAGTTAATAAGCTAAAGTTGGGAAAACTCTAGGACTCAACTCAACTGGGGTCTTGACTGCGTTCAAGCATTTCTCTTACAAAAACAACTCAGTTCACATCCGCCCCAACAATAAGCTAGCCAAAGTGTAAGGGGCTAAGCCCTATATGTCCTGACAATGTGCTCTGTACGTCTGTGTAAAGATTCATGTGTGCATTTCCCTCATCTGTACCCCCTATGGCCCCAACTCTGCCCTAGCAATCAGCAATGACCTCAAGCGATAAAAGTCCTCGGCATTACACCAGCAGACTAATTGAAATCCGCCTCTAATAGTGCAATGGTACAGTCGAGAGCCTCGGGTCAGAATGTACCCCCCTCTCTCGATCATTACCTTTCTGCTATCCATGTCCTGTTATGTGTCTGCATTCATTTGAATCTATCTAGATGTGTGTGTGCTTGTGTGTGTGTGTGTGTGTGCCCATATGTCATCATAATTATAACTCAAAACCCCTCCACCATAGCCAGCTACACTTTGGAAATCCATCTCCACACCCCCACTACCATGGCTACCTGACGTAGGTTTTTAGAATCCTCCTTTTGTCCGGTGTAATGTTTCTGCTGCTTGCATGAAATATAGGTTGTTGTATTTGTTTGTTTTTCAATGTCTTTGTTTTTTGTGTTTTTCTCCTCCTGATGTCACATTGGCAGTAACGGAGCGAATTATGGCTGGCAACTATTTTATTCCGTTTTAAATGTATTTCTTTTGTTTTATTTTGAATATTCAATTTGCTATATTTATATTTTGTAATATAAGATGTTTTTGTTTTTTCTTTCATTATTGGTCACGATGCCAGTGGATAACAAATGCAGGGATTTTTATGTCTATTGAAAAAAAAACACTATAACGGTTTAATGTTTTTTACATTAATGGAGTTTGATCTGTATAAAGTGCTTACTAATGTTAAATAGGAAAAAAAGAATATATAACATTTTACACTACGAGTCTCATAGCGCTTAGAGGATCTTAAAAGGAAAAACAAAAAACAATGGTTCTCCCAGGCTGCCATTTTGGTCTTGGTTGGTGTGGATGTATGTTGTTTTCAGTTACAAAGATAAATGTATGCCATATAATTTATTTATATGAAAATTTATTTTTGTAGTGTACATAGTAGTTGTCAAGGTATTTGACAGAAGTATATTTTTAAAGAGTTTATATGTAATGATATACCGTAACGAAACCTTAAGGTGCACATTTTGATTGCTAACTGTCTTCTGAGATGACATGGACACCC
>NC_079417.1:14299127-14304127 GCF_026213295.1 Gadus chalcogrammus
GTGTGAATGTATTTAGGCTGAGCGTGCCTGCTCTACATGTTTATTGTAATTTTTGTTGACATTTAGGTTTTACTCTTGTTCCCCTTTTCAAATGTGACGTCTGCCTTTACAAGTAGACCGATTTGTAAAGTATCAACATATGAACAGAGTCAAAACAGTTCTGTCATAAAAAAGAACTGTATGACAGTTGGGATGATTAAATGCTATTCGCGTGATTATGAACTTCAAAACATGAGGGTAGAGGTCCAAGCAAGGGTAAAACATTAAAGGAGACATATTATGGTGTTTTCCCAACAAGTAAACATAGTATTTGAGTTCCAGAAAACATGTTTTGGAAGCTGTTTGCTGGAAATAGCTTTTCAGGAAATAAATCTTGCTACCGCTATTCCCCTCTGTTTCAGTCCCCTTCAGAATCGCGGCTTTTTCTGGTGTCTGTAGCTTTAATCTAAATGAGCCTGCTGCCCATTGACCAATGAGCTGTCCAGTACCTGAACCACAGCATGGATGGAGGAGGGATTGTTGCCGTTTGCGGACTCCTGGAGCTCTATATCTATATCACTGCCGCCAAAGCTTCGGTGGCGGCCAGACGGCTTCGACGGCAGCCAGCCTGCCCTTCGGCGGCAGGAGACATGGAGGAGAGACATGGAGGAGAAAAGGATTGTACTCCCGGAGCTGAGCCGCCGGACTGCTGCCGAAGATTCGGCAAAAGTCCGGCAGAGAAAGGGATTGTACTCCCGTAGCTTAGCTGCATGGCAAGCGCAGAGCTCCCCCCGCCGCAGCTGTTTGTCCGCTGGTCCACAAAATCTTAGCTATGCTCTGATTGGAGGGGAGGGGGAAGTGGGGAAATACATTAAACGTGCCCCTTCCTTCCTACGTAGGGAGCTGGGGGGCGAGCCCCGAAACTGACTCGCTGTTTTACCTAGTGTAACTCAGGCGGTGGGGAGTGGGTCGTGGGGGTACTCTGAGAAAAGCGTATCTCACTCAAAAAATCCCAGGAAAAGTGTTGTTTTCATAATTTGGTTCTAGGGAGAGATTTGGTTCTAGGGAACTAATGCAGAAATTATTTTCGGTGGAAACATGAAGAGAGTTTGTTGTTGGACTACAGAAAGAGAAGGTTATATTATCTCAAATATTTGGGTGAATAAGAGACTGTAATCAAAATAGCCCCACTTCCTGTAACAATGCAGCGACATTTCAGAGAGAGATTCCTTCTCCTGTGAGACTTTGTTAGAAACATTGATAAACAGAACGGATCAAGTGGAAGGGAACCTTTGCCATTATGTTAGAATATATTTGAGCCGGTCAGTGGCAAAAACAAATGTATATGTACGCACTTTTAGAGGAGGTACATTGATGTGCGTTATTGCCCCAAAGGATTACATTGCAGCCTGTTTTCCGGGATAACATCTGCATCTGCATCTTGCTCAATACTGGACCAACCCCACAAAAATGGGGTCCAGTTTGTCAGATTTGTCCTTTAACGTTCTCCTTTAACATTCATAATTAAACAGAGGTTTGAGAGGTACATTTCAGAAAAACTAAATACAAAATGTTGCATGTCTCAATAAACCAGCAAAGATAAACATACAGCCAATTTTTTATGACTTAAGTTATCTGTTATGATAGACTTAAACAAGTTGAGTAACATCTTTCTTTGTCTCGAACATGTTGCCTTCTGGCAATGGAGACGACCACCTGAAACTAAGATGGCTACTTTCAGACGTTTACTATACACAGTCAGGAACCATCCACAGCCACACAATGGATAGAGAGAGGGAGATTGAGAGAGATAAATGGAAGCAATGAAGCCAACAAGGTACCATGTGATGGAGGGAGCAACAAGGTATAACCCAAACTCAAAGAATAGCATCAGAGGAGGGGTAGAAAGCAAAGGAGAAAAGGCAGATGGAAAATTAAGAGAGGAACAGATAGAGAGAAGGAGAAAGAGAGAGAGAGAGAGAGAGAGAGAGAGAGAGAAAGAGAGAATGAGAGCGAGAGAGAGGGAGGGAGAGAGAGAGAAAGCTAGAAAGAGAGAGGGAGAGGACGAAAGCTAGACAGACAGAGAGCGAGAGAGAGAGGGGGGGGGGGATGGATGGATTGGACGGGCGGTGGACAGGAGCAGCCGTATGAGAGTGATTATAATGACGGATGTTGTTTACTCTCATTTCCTCTCGCATCATTTATTCTGTGGAGGTGGAAAACCTGCACGCTCTCTCTCTATATGTTATGGACGAGTGCGGCCAAGCCGTGCCAAGCCGTGCTGTAAGCCCCCTTCCGCCTCTCCTGGAAACATTTATCCTTCCTCCTTCCTTCCTTTCTTTTCCATTTGTTTTCTCTTTTGTGTTTTTCTTTCTTCCCCCTCTCTCTCCGTCTTCATCTGCGTCTTTCTGAGGGTTTGTGGCGCGGCAACGCGGCCCCGTGACGCCAGCAGCCGCTCGGGTCCGCGCGGCTAGCCGTCAGCGTGATGTACCGCCGTTTACACCAGGAATGACACGCCACGGCTGGACGCCGTCTCCCTTCCTGCCTTTTGTTTAACGTAGCGCGGGTGGTGGGCGCACGCACACTAGCACACACACACACACACACACACACACACACACACACACACACACACACACACACACACACACACACACACACACACACACACACACACACACACACACACACACACATATATACACATTGACACACAGACACAAACACACAAAGACACACAGGCACACACACATGCACACATACACATGCACACAGCCACACTGACTCCAATAATTATTCCGCTAATTCAAATCAACTTCAAATTTTGAAGCATGTGTTTGTACATTTTTCAGTTTTACATACTCTTTTGATTTGGGATGCTTATTAAGCTTGAGAGGAGAGGAGTGGAACGGAGTGAAGAGGAGAGGAGAGCAGTGAAGAGGAGGGGATAGAGGGGAGAGAAGAGTGGGGGGAGAGTCGAGGGGAAGAGAGAAGAGGGATGTGAAAGGCGAGGAGAGGAGAAGAGTGGCAAGGAGAGGAGAGGAGAGCAGAGGAGAGGAGGGGAGGGGAGGGGAGAGGAAGGGAGTAGAGAGGACTGGAGAGGAGAGGAAAATCTTTTTTTTTCTTCAGGGTTCGCTTATTGATTCTGGCAAGGAGACAGATGCCTAATGAGGAACAGGGCTGGAGGAGAACTCTGAGGACCCTACAGGGAGCCTCTCTCTGAATAAACACACACAAATACACACGGACACACACACAGACAGACATACAGACATACATGTAGACACACACACACACACACACACCACGCACGCACGCACACACACACACACACACACACACACACACACACACACACACACACACACACACCACACACACACACACACACACACACACACACACAAACACACACTTGTTGACACATACACACACAGATGCAAGTAAACTTATAAAATAGGCTACACATACATGTAAATACACAAATGCAAACCTTCAGAAAAAATAAAAGATTTTATTCATGACACTGGCCATCTATAAGCTTGTTGATGTGTTTGTACATCTGAAAATGATACACCTTTTACATCCCATGGTGGTTTCATAAATGGAAAATTACTCTATCAATGGACAGCCCCCCCCCCCCCCCCGGCCACACACACACATACACACACACCACACACACACACACCACACACACACCACACACACACACACACACACACAACACACACCCACACCACACACACACACACCACACACACACACACACACACACACACACACACCACACACCATTCACACATAGACTTGAGTAGACGCTGTCGGCCAAGGTTTTTAGAGTAGGAAGTGAGTAATTATCTTGGACAGAGGAGCAGATAGATGGATGTATGTGTGTGTTAAATACTTCTACCATTCCCCCAACTCTACTGGACAAATTGAACCCAGGTGTACATATGTATCTGGGCATGGGTGAATATCTGCTTTTTATTTATTTTCATCACTATGTGTTTGGGTGAGGGGGATGACTTTGTCAATGTATTTGATTGAATGTGCAGACATGTTTATGAATGTTTATGTTTTCTTCAGAGGTTATTTGTTTGTGCATGTATTCACAGATGTGTGTGTGTGTGTGTGTGTGTGTGTGTGTGTGTGTGTGTGTGTGTGTGTGTGTGTGTGTGTGTGTGTGGTGTGTGTGTGTGTGTGTGCTGTGCGTGTGTGTGTGTGTGTGTGTGTGGTGTGTGTGTGTGTGTGTGGTGTGTGTGTGTGTGTGTGTGTGTGTGTGTGTGTGTGTGTGTTAATCCATGCTTGAAGCACATTCAGGTCCGTCCAAAAGGGGACAGACCTGAATCTCAACACAATGAAGAATGACTTTAACAATAGCCACATTTGTGCTGCTATTATAACAACATACAGTATTACATTTCTAGAATGAATACTAAATTAATTTCAGCTAAGGCCTACATGGCCTCCTATAACTGTATATAACTTTGCATATAACTCCTATAACTATGTGTTTTCTCGTTTCAAATTTCCATCAAATTTCAAATTACAAATCAGTATCAAAACACTGACTCCTGGCAGGTTAGCAGGCGAAGACAAATTGTGTGTGTGTATATGTAGGTGTCAATATGTTTGTGTGTGAATATGTGTGTGTGTGTGTGTGTGTGTGTGTGTGTGTGTGTGTGTGTGTGTGTGTGTGTGTGTGTGTGTGTGTGTGTGTGTGTGTGTGTGTGTGTGTGTGTGTGTGTGTGTGTGTGTGTTTATGTGCACGTCAGTGTGAATGTTCTTCACTGTGTGAATGTGTGTGAGTGTGTGTGTGTGTCGGTGTGTTTCTGTGTGTGTATGTATGCGTGTGAGTATGTGTGTGTGTGTGTGTGTGTGTTTGTGTAGGAGAGTGTGAGGTGTATTACGTTGAGGGTTTGACGTCAAAGCCTCCTCTGATTTGTGTGATTGTACACTTTTCTTTGCTGTTTACATGCACGTGTGTATATTTGAACACACCAGTGGTTAAATTTAAGAAT
>NC_079417.1:14309127-14339127 GCF_026213295.1 Gadus chalcogrammus
ACTGACACCATGTGTTTTTGTTTATGTATTGCACCATCCGAGCAGATCACAACTGCCTCATAACGTCAGAGACCTGCAGTCAATTTGTAAAGAAAATGAGTTGGACTATTATTCAGAAATAATGTCAACATGAACTTAATTGAAATGGCAAACGGCCCCTTACGCCAAAGTCCACATGCTCAGTTTTAAAAATTGTAAGATAATATTTGACCAGTAATTTCTCGTCTTTTTTTCCTACTCAAAAATGTATTTGGCAATTTTCGAGCTTATGTGTGTGTGTGGGTATGAAATGTTTTTTCTATTTTTGTAAGGGCACTGTGTGTGTGTGTGTGTGTGTGTGTGTGTGTGTGTGTGTGTGTGTGTGTGTGTGTGTGTGTGTGTGTGTGTGTGCGTGTGTGGTTGTGTGAGAGAGTTTATTTCTGATGATGCAAATTCACCTTGCAGGTCTTCCTTGTTTGCTCCTAATTAGGCACTTTCCCCTCCCCTTTATTCAAGACTATCACATTGGTGTGAACCGTGAGCCATCGGGGCTTTCCAGCAGAGATGATGGCAAGACATTAAACGAGTTGCGTATAACGATGTGATCGTAAAAAATACCACCCTGTGGTGTCCCACACAGTCCTGTCATTATAGCTGAAAACACACACACACACACACACACACACACACACACACACACACACACACACACACACACACACACACACACACACACACACATGCCTGCGCACACACGCACAAAGTAAACAGTATACATACACACATACACTTTATAGACATACAGAGCGTTGTAACACACATTTTCCCTCGTCTTCATCAAAGGTGAAGAATGCACCTTAGTTCTCCATAGGGCCAGATTGGAAAGTTGTTAAGAAATCTTGATTCTTTCCCCATCTTAGAAGTGTGATTATGCGGTTGTTTTAGCGAAGGCTTATCAGAGAAGGCTTAGCCTACTTAGCTTTGATCTACACTTATTGCTTTCTGCTCCTTATTTTTTCCTAGAAACAATAGAAAGAAAATGGCGTTGGAACACATCCTGTTGCTTCACAGGGTCAAACATGCAGCTCTGGGCTGTATTGTGAACTGTGACCTGCTTAGAAACCTGAACGAAGAGTTAAGAGATAAATTGCAAAGGCCAATGATCGGTATACCTTAATCTGGTTATTCAATTGAACATTTAAAAAAGTCTTGAATAAATTAAGAATTGTCATAGTAAGAATTATAACTTTGATTTTGAATCTTTTCAGTTCAATCCTCAAGCGGTTTCTCTCTCTCCTAGGATTGTCTTGGCTCTTGAAGAGAGGTGATCTGGCCGTGGTTGGGCTGCTGAAGTCAATACAGAGGAGACCTCATGTCACAGCCGGGCCCAGAACCCCTGGTGGTGCCCCTGGTGGACGCCCAGCAGGTCCAGTTCTGGATGGAGAAAGCAGTGGAAGGAATGGCGGGGGGTCCAGAGGTACAGAGGGACATCTGCCTTCATCTGGGCCGGCTCCGGGACTTCCTCCAATGGCTGCTCACACACATTCATAACATGGTGAGGGAGATGGGTTTTTATGAAGGAAAGGCTTGGAAGCTTCTGCTGGCCACTTCCTTACTTGCAAGCTGACATTACAAAATATCAAATTTTTCATGTTCATATTCCATTGACATCTTTACTTGTAAATTGTATAGTTGAAAGTCTCTTTTAGTGTGTGTGTGTGTGATGTGTGTGTCAGAAACCTATTGAATGTGATGCATTATTGCCTTAATTAAAAAGCAGATCTACCGAAGAGTCATCGGATTAACGATGTATTAAACTGTAATAAACACCACTGGGCAGGTCACAAATACACATCTGCTCACCAAGTCTCACACACACACACACACACACACACACACACACACCCACACACACACAACACACACACACACACACACACACACACACACACACACACACACACACATACATTCAGACAACCGTGCATACAGACACACACACACACACGTTTAGAAACACACGCAAACACGTTTAGACACACATACATACAGACTCACACGTTTAGACACATACATACAGACACACACTCAAATACACATAAACATACTGCCACATAATAAACGCATTCTCTCTCTCACTCTCTCTCCCCCTCCCTCCCTCCCTCCCTCCCTCTCGTCCGGGACATTTAGCGCCCGTCCAGCGTTGCTCGGCCTGGGGTAACAGAGGCCACTCTGTGCTGGCCAAGAGGCCATGTGTGTTTGGTTGGCAGCGCTGCGATGTTGAGTTAGCTAGGTAATAGCCGCAAGGGGACTTCCAGCGCTAACCTGATGTATCCCCGCATCAAGTCCAACAAATTTGAATCCAACAGCAGCAGGGAGGCAGTGTACCTAAAGAAGTGGGAGAGGGAGAGAGAAGGACTGTGAGGCTCCAGTGTTCGATAGATCATGCAGCTCTCTGGCTCTATCTATCTCTCTCTCTCTGGCTCTCAATGCAGCTCTCTCTCGTAGCTTCTGGTTATTCTCTGATTAAGATGGTTTACTTATCTTTTTTCCTTTTTAATAATTATTTCTGTTAGTTCTGCAGTGTTAATCCGAGTGTTTGATTGCAGTCTGCTTTGTTTACTAAAGTTGTAGTCCAGTTGGTTGGATAGTTTTTGGCCCTCTTGTTAGGGGTCAGGTTAGAGTATTGACGATTGCAGCCGTTGATGACGGTGTGTGGGAAATTTGTCGAGTTTTTTGTCGAGTCTGTTTAATTCCTCTTTATAGTCTACTCTTTCAGCTTGTTTGCTCCAAGACAGGCATGTTTTTTGATTATAAAAACTACAAAAAAATACAAAAACATGTGTAGACTCATTCCAACGATCAATATTATCAGGAAAGGTTATCAAATATTAATTCAGATCTCTTCCTTGTGTCTCTTGGATTAAATATCAATCTATTGGTCAGGTTTGCTTAATCTTGAAAGTTGTATACTGGTGACACCGCTCGGCATATGAATTCCTTCAAGCCTTGAAGGATCCATGTGCCTTATGGATTCTTGTAAATCTTTTTAAGCATTTCATCAGTCCAGGTGTGAACGATCTTAAGGTGTCAATATGGGTGTCATGGATGAATGAGGAGAAAAATTGGGCAGCAAGGAGTGAACAAGGTTGGGGGGGTAGAAAGTAACATTCCTTAATTTGATGCAAATCTCTTTTACCGGCGATCCCCTCATAAAAAACACAATCTGACTGTACCTAGCAAACCCCCCCCTGAGAAGAGCTTTGCATTGTTTAATTATGTATGATGTCTGTACTGTAGCCAAAGATGGAGGTGTGATGTGGACTATTTTGAATGAGAATTGGTTTCCCGTCAAAGCTCTGCCCCTTCTGACCCCTGGCCGAGTGCATGTGTCTGCTCAGACCCTCATTCCCATCAGCTAAGCGTGCGTTCCTTTGGAGATCCTTCTGTAGTTCAATATGAATGGACACAGGCTTTGTTGAATTTTGTTTGTTTGATTCGGGAGATACTGGGACTTTAAAAAGACACTGTCATTAAAGACTACGTTTTGAATGCTTTGAGTGTTAGTTAATACTTGGCATTGCTGCAGAGTGTCTCATTGGTAGAAAAATAGCAATATTTACCTTTCAGCCACAGAGATTCGCTTCTTGGATAGGGGTCTTTATGGGAAGGACTTTTTATCTCTCCCATTCAAAGTAACCATGGCTGCGAAATTCCTTATCATTTCAATAATCGGTTATTTGTTTTAGTAATTTGTCAAAATAAGTCAAACCCAATTTTTAAGCAGCAACATTCGCTGCTTAAAAGCTTTAGAAGTCATACCGCTACTGGTTTATGTGATGTCCCTACATTTCCCATACTCATACAGGTAAAATGACATCAGTAATGTTTACCATCAATCATGTCGGCAGGCGGATTTAGAGCCACCCTGGTGGTGAGCTAGCAGACTGATACCAGAGTGATATTAGACATAAGCCAGTGTCAGTAAAATCTCTCTATTTCATTCTGTCTTCGGATGATCATGTCCTGTGGCCACCATACATTGAGCAGCTTCATTTCTGGCCATCTGTTTTGAATCAAAACTCCATCCATTCTCCATTATTCTTAAAGCTCAATGTTAGTTTCCAGACATGTCTTTGATAGAGACTTTGCACTGATTGTCAACAATAATCTATTTCTTCTTTTTTAGAATTGCACATTCTTGGTGATCTTATACCACATTTACCGTAACAATAAACAGTCATGTGCAACCAAAAGTGAAGTAATACAATAAATACAAATTCCTCCCTCACTGCATCATCCATAAAAACACACACACACACACACACACACACACACACACACACACACACACACACACACACACACACACACACACACACACACACACACACACACACACACATTGCTTGTGTGCTGGGAGTTCCCTGGTAGGATAGGGTTGCAGACAGTGTTGAGTACTTGGGCAAGGGGTCAACAGCATACTGCAGTGATGCATGGATGTGGCATCCATTGAAACGGATGAGGACTTATTACAATCCCACTTCCCATTATTGGTGACCTCATCCATTTACGGTACCTCAACTCAATCTGGCTAACTTGTTGAAGCCCAAAGCTGTTAACTGCTAGTGGGACGATTATTCTTTCTTATTTTAAACAAACCCTGGTTGGTCTTTATCACATCATGGCCTACTGCTTTCCAAGTGTAAGGTGGAATCCTTTTCTCTTTTCATATTAGATTTTTTGTTTGCCCTTCTCTCCTCGATTTCAGTCATTTGTGGTTCTTTCTGACACATTGACCCACTCCACTCTTTCTCTTTCTGTAAAAAGCGATAAACAAAACCAACCCAAATCCTGTTGCGAATCCGTTTCCTCTCACACTACCCGAACCCACAGGACAGTAACTAGACTTCCCGTAAGACCCCACACTTTTTATGTAATCGCCATACTCTAAAACCCAGATGGTTCTGGCTAAAGGGGTCATTATATCACTTAAGGGTTTTCTCATCGCCAACCTATCATATCCTGCCATTTTCCCACACCGCAGCCCCCACTGTCTGTGTCTACGGCAGTGAAACAGCCAGAGCCCCCTTTGTTACTGCAACGCCACACTGCTTCAATTAAAACTGGCATATGTCAGATTTTGGTTGGCCCTGGGCTTTTGCTTCACTGTGTTAAAAAATGTTTGTTTACCCGCACTCTGCCTCGAAGCTGTGCTGTCACTTTCTTTTAATTGGTTCATTGTGCTTTCGTTATGGGGCTGAATAATCTATACTTTCATAGATAAACATGTGTCCGGTACGGTACCTCATGTCCATATGTATGACAATGCTCGCGCATGCATGCATTCTCTCACACACACACACACACACACACATGCACAGGCACACACACTTGCATGCACAAGAACACACACACACACACACACACACACACACACACACACACACACACCCACACACACACACACACACACACACACACACACACACACACACACACACACACACACAGAGACACCAGGGTCAGCAGGGTGGGAACTCTGCCATAAAATAAGGTAAGATAAAAATCCCATGATGCACATCTGGTTGTTTTATGAACATGGTTAATGTAGTCATATAATGGACAATGTCCTGTAATGATGTTGAGTGTTGCGGAACACTGACTGAAACAGGTGATGAACTGTTACGACTAGGAAATGGTTGGGATACGGGCTGGACCTTGTTGGATACTTTTCTAGGCCTGTAAGGAGATCAACAGCAGACTCAACAAGGACAATTCAATTGAATTAAATTGTATTTGTATAGCCCTTAATTGACATGACAGTCTCTAAGGGCTTAAGAGGCCGAATGTGTATGACACCACCCTTGACCCAAGGCCCCACAAGGGCAAGAAAAAACTCCCTTAATCAGCAAGGAAGAAATCTTGAGAAGGATCGCATAGTAGGGGATCCCTCCTTCAGGGATGGGCAGGAGTGCCATGGATGCCATAATTGACATACAGGCCATTTGGACACATAATATTGACTTTAAGTCTTTCTTCTACTGTCAATCTGTACTCTGCTCTCTTCTCTCACCGCTATCTGTAAGGTTCCCAATTACACCCCATATACAAACATTCACACAGTCAGGCCAGAGAGTTTCATATTGTGTTGTATTGTCACCTGCCATGGCTTGAATTTGTCTTCCTGACGTTCACATGCATTACTGTTACTGTCTCATGTCTTGTGTTTCAGAGCTCCACCACGGAGGCCATGCTGAAGCTACCCTTCCTTGGCCAGTTGCTTGGTCGCTTATGCTGGATGCCCCATGTCACTGCTGACGGTGAGCTCCCCCTCCCTGGACATTTGTATTCTCTCTCATCACTGGGACTATTGCTGTTACTATTAGGTCGTGGAAGAGACTTATAATAATATAATAATAATAATAAGTAGTTGCAATATGTACGTTTTTTTTTAAAGCCCTTTACATAACGAGTGTGTGTGTGGGGAGTATCACACCTCATCCACTACCAGTATGTAGCCCCCCCTTGGGTGATGCACGGCAGCCAGTACGCCTGAGCACTCACCACTCACTGGCAGTCACAGTGGAGAGGTAGGGGTGATGCAATCCAATGAGAGATGATGAGGTGGCCATGTTAGTACAAGAGCCAGGTTGGGACTTTGGCCAGGGCTGCAGGGTTTGCGCCCCAACTTTCTGAGTGCAATGGGATCTTTAGGGACCACAGGGAGTCAGGACCTCGGTTTAACGTCTCATCCTAAAGACTGCTCTTCAAGAGGACAGAGTCCCTGTCTCCGTCCTGAAGCACTCTAGATATTACATAGGCCAAAGAGATGAGCTCCCCCTTCTGGCCCTCCAACGTCTCTCCCAGTACCGTCTGATCTCCCATCCAAGGTGTGAGTCTGCCAGTTTAGCTTTCAAATAAACCTGCAGTGCAAGGCAGATACAGATAGAGGAGATGGGGGCATCTTGCTCAAGGATGTTTACAAGTAGGCTCCTCCTCCCCCACTGTTGGATAGAAGTATGAAGTCAATGCCTCATATTAAGTGTCAGATCATAGGCAGGGGAAAAAAAAATGTTTTGGGTTGAGCACCAAGGAAACAGAGATGTACACAAGGCTTTAGAATAAGCACTCAATCCCCACCCAGTCGCAGAAATACTGTAAAAAATTAAATATGAGTCATTGAGGTTGAAATAAGTTGCTGCATAAACACTGGAAGGGTTCCGAAACAAACTACTTTTTGGTATGAGGGAACTAAATGTACAATGTGAATTTGTACAGAAAAAGACAAGTTACCTTTTTTTTTTGTAGATATAAGTAGATATAGCCTGCTTCCTTTCATCCTGAAGGAGTTAATGAGTCAAGACACGAGACGATAGCAATGAGAGTTTTGGATTGGATTTGGTCGTGATTTGGAATGGCCTCTCTGGTGTAGTTGGGCTTCTAGGGTTACAGACGATCAATGACCTGTACTACATTAAGGTAGCCTGGGTTCGCCAGACTTATTTGCAAATACGTATTAGTCTGGAACCTCTCAATTCACTTTCGATAAGGGGTGTTATCCACAGACAATGACCAAAAGGCCTCTGGATGCAGGTGTATTCGATTGATAAACCTCCCACCAATCAGAGAAACTAAACTGGACACATCAGCGGACGCCATCTTGGTTGTTTATGAAAATTCCTCGACTTTAAGGCTCCCATTAGGTTCTGTACAGTCATTGTCTAGAACTCTCCCCATATAACATAAACCGTTGTGATCATAAAGGGCCAGGCCTTCCGGAAATCTTCCTGAACGGGAGGGGGGCTCGGCGCATATGCCAGAGCAAAGGAACCATGAGCTCACAGATTTGTCTGTTTCCAAAGCTAACCTTATGGGGCATCGGCATCAAAGTAGTCTTCTGGTATCTTCATGTTTACATCCTGCTCTTGCCGACTGCTGAAACCTGGATGTGATGCTTTATCCCCTCGTCCTTGTGTGGTTTTTTCTTCTGTGTCCAGCTGTATGCCGTAGGCTGCTGCTCCAGAGTATGTGGAGTCTATACTCCGATGAACCAGGGAGTCCTGTGGAGAGAAAGGCCAACCAGTGGATACGGGTAAGCGTTATACCTTTTCATACACTCGAATGTCTTAGCACACATAATGTCTTGGTGCATTAGGCCAATATACAACAATTAGGCCTTAAACATCTGTTTAAGGCCATTTGGACAAACTTGGTTGACTTTTCTTTGTCTGAAAGAATAATTATATTTGCATTATTCCATTTATTTTGCTTTCAGGGGAAATACTTTTGGTTAAGATGGATCGGCTTAAAGAAAAAACCTTCTCTTAAGAGTCATTGGCTATATATTTGAACTTATAGGATATTAATCGGGCCTGTTACTTTGAACCCAACCATAGCGTGAAGATGTTCCACCCAAACCCGGACCGATCCGACCATAGCATGAGAAAGAACTTTCCACACAATCAACCAACACTAGCCTGGGCTTGAACAGAACCAGACACACAAATGCATCAGTCTTCATCAACGGCAGCCTTGCTGTCTCTCGATTTCTACTCTAATACATTCATTCATCGATAAATCAGGGAAGTTTGACTTTCTGGCGATCTTCGGTGTTGAACTGGTTACAATAACATTGTTCTGCACGCAGCATTACATAATCTGTAGCAGGTTGCTTGAGAATCCTGTAAAGGCCAAATAATTGGAAAAAATATGTATGGGATTTACGCCTAATAAGATTAAATAGTTGTTTATTAATCCCAAATGGAAATTCAGGAATACTGTTATGGCCCAAAGTATTAAGATGTCATCCTTTTAATTTTATTAGCATAGCTCCACGTTGTAGCCTGACAATACTTGGCTTCAGTTCCAAGAAACACAGTTTATTAGGCTTCATTCTACTTTAACCTATATCCCCTTTTATTAAACTATTTCTTGTGTTATTGTTTTGTGGCTAAATAGTCCCATCCGTTTCTGAGAGCTTCTTGAGCTCTGATTCAATCAGGGAGCAGGCATCCCACTGGTTGCGTGTTTGAATACCAGCCAGAAGGTGCTGGGGTTGAGCCTGATCTCCACAATATCTGGAAACAAGATGCGTAGCCCCCATCTGCTCATTAATACTTCATAATTCAAACTCATAACCCGGCAAGTTCCTGTCCATAAGATTACAATTGAAATTTGCTTTCTATAAAACATCTGATGAATGACGTATGCGTAGGCGAGGCGTTTTGCGTCCTGTTTAGTCATGTTGTCAGTCGTACTTTCTAGGTGTCTGCTGTCGTAAGTAGTAGTTGTATCAGGCAAGAAGTAAACCTTATTCACTCCCTCTTGGCTGCTAGGCCTTTCTGCCTTAATTCATTTAGAATAGGACTGCGAAGTACCCTTCTTCCTCCTATGAAAGGAGTAGATGATTAAAAGGGTGAACTGTGCTTCTTGAGATAAGTCTGGCTTTTTTCCTACACTTACACATAACAAAGCAATTTTAATTGTTTGGTGGTTCCAGGGCCACAAAATTGGCAGTTTAATCATACTTTGAGTTTCTTTATTTTGTATGAACAAAAGGAATGCAGAGAACAGGGAAAGAAGATATCAGCCATTTCCAGCGTTTGATCAGATGGCTCATGATAAACAACAGGGAACTAATTCTGCAAGATTAGTTGTTTGCATTCTTTAGATTATCTTCCATCCAATGAATGTTTTATAATTAAAACAGTGCTGTTTAAAGTCAATCTGAGCTCTTTTATATGGAAATGCAGGGTGAACAAATTGCACAGTATGGGCCTGTCTGTGTGGGTCATGTGTGTGCGTATATTGTATATGTATATGTATATACATGCACATGCACGCACGCACACACACACAGCATTTATGTTGGTGTCTTTGTGCATTTAATCTGTTTGGTTAATGGACCAGTTTGCATATGGTCATTAGATTTGTTCTAGCTTCAGGCCAAATTGTGACAAAACAAACCAAATCCAATAAATACAGCTTAGCGTGTGTAACAATATGTGATATTTAATCTGCTAACTAACAATATATGAGCATGTTTCTGGGCCACAGATTATGCATTCCAGTCCCTGTGATGTATAATCAACTTTGAATACGTCCGATGGGTTTGGCTGCGTTATGAAGTTGGTCAGCCTCCCTGTTGGGATTTAGGATGTAATCAGCCCATACACATGTAAAGTCTGAATGTACTCTCAGAAGGTGGTGCTCAACCACAGCGCCTTCTCCCTTTCCCCCGGCTCTTCAAATCCTCTCAATGTGGGGCTGCCCTGTATTCAGATAACACAGGGGTTGAAAATAAAAGCAAAAGTTCACCCAACCCTAGTCTGAGAGCTTGGAGGAGACGGATAGATGTTTTTTGTTGGGGCGATTTCGCTCTTGCTCTCCCTCTATGTTGTTGTTGTTGCGCTCGCACTGTTGCGCCCCCTCGTCTTGGAATGCAGAATGCGGCCTGTTTGCGATTAGCTCCGTCTGATCTGGTTCCCTGGGCATTGTTGTCTCGCTGCCTGAGTAATGAGTTGACAGTCTGGAGCTAAGTGGCGTCCTAAACCCCCTTGCATAGCCTGGAAACAGGGAACCGTTGGCACTTGCCATCCGTGGTGGAGCATATTGTAAATGCTCTCGAAGCAATCCCTCGAATACACAATATGTTCGAGCCACACAGAATATGTTTCAAGTTTGCAGGGACCGGAGGAGAAACACTGTTGTGAGGACCACCTACCACTGTCTGATGGTTTTGGAACATTGGAACAAAGAACTGTGATGCATTTTTACTCCCTGTCTGTTCTCTTTCTTTATCCCGTTCCCTCTCCATATAGATGGATAGACATGTAGATACACATCATTTGCCAGGTTTCCATTCCCCTGAATGCGCCTTTCCCCTCTTTACATGTCGTTTCTCATTCCCCTGTAGCTTTTGGAGGTTAGTTTTTGGTTCAGACTGTCCCGTCTCTGGTGTCTGTTCTTCATCTTTCGCACCATCGGACTCCCTTCGCTGTGTTTTCAAAGGGTGCTGTCAAAAGCAGCCATAGTTTAGTGTGATGTGCTTCTCATGTTCTGAGCTCTAATCGTCGTGTTCCCTCGGATCTTACACGAGAAGCCCGGGACCACCACGGTGCCAGCGAGGTCACGGCGTGGTCGCGGTGAACATAAAAGCTGTGTGAGGAGGACTGCGCTATTAGAGGGGGTTTGAGTGTGTGTGTGTGTGTGTGTGTGTGTGTGTGTGTGTGTGTGTGTGTGTGTGTGTGTGTGTGTGTGTGTGTGTGTGTGTGTGTGTGTGTGTGTGTGTGTGTGTGTGTGTGTGTCCTGCTTTATCTTTCGATGAGTTTGATGTGTGTGTTTTCTGTGCATCTAACAGAGCCAACTGCTGTAGGCCAGGCAGTCTCTTGGAACAGTGCCTTGTGACGCCTCTTGTTTTGACTCCGACCCTCCGATGGTATTCTGGGGTTTGCAGTTCGCGGAGGGGAACGGCACGCCAGCCTTCTCTACTTCTGTGTGGCCCGGTGACCAGTGTCATAAATCTGTCTTAGACCTCTCCCCTCTTCTCGTGATTTACAGCTTGTTTTAAGGGAGGAGAAAGAGGATCGACTGTGATGTACTGTTGTGAAGGCCATTTAGTTCAAGGAAAAATAGTGGTTTGCTTCTTCTTTTTTAATGCTCAAAGGAAAGAGCATTGATGGAACGACCCGAGTCGGCATAAAGACAAAATCCATGATTTTTCGCGTAACATTCCTCATCCCTCAGACCTCCATTATCGGGTCTCACTCTCCTTTTTAACAGGCTCCATTCCCTCACCATCTTCTTGTTTTTGTTCCCCCCCCCCCCTCTGCTGCTCTCAGCTAAAACGTTGAGGCTTCACGAGAGTTCTTTCATTGGTTTTGGGAGAATTTCGCCGTGGCTTTGTAATTGTTAACAGCAGGACGAGGCACCCAGCAAGGCCAAGCGCAATCCCTTGATTAGCGCATCTTTTTTACCCTCTTCTGTTTCTATTTTACATTTATAGCGGGATCGCTCTGATGCCTGCAGAGTGTCCGATGCCACCCCCACCCCGGTCTTGCCCACACTAAAAAACAGCATGGATTAGAGAGACTGGTGAACTGAAATTTGTGCCCCCATCTGTCCATTCAACTTCTGGTTTTGCCATGCCCTTGCTTTTGTAATCTTTGCAAATGGTCGTAATTTCATTTGATAGACAAGGTTATTTTTGTAAGGAGGCTCTCTCACTCAGATCTGTTTCTCTACTCTCTCTGTTCTCTCTCTCTCTTACACCCTGTCTCTCTCTCTCTCTATGCTGTGTGTCTCTCTCTTTCATCTCTCTGTCTTCATTTATTCTACTGTCTAATCAATCTGTACTCTACCTCTTCTCTCTCTCTCTCTCTCTCTCTCTCTCTCTCTCTCTCTCTCTCTCTCCTCTCTCTCCTCTCTCTCTCTCTCTCTCTCTCTCTCTCTCTCTCTCTCTCTCTCTCTCTCTCTCTCTCTCTTCCACGACTCCATGGCCAGGGTGGGATGTGTTTGAGTGGTTGTGCATGTACTTGGATGTGCAGGGTTTTCAGAGGGAGCTCAGATGGTAGTGATTGCGCTGGTTGTCAGAGACTATCTGGAGGGTAAGCAATCCTTGCGTGCTGTAGAGCTTGGCTACAGAAACCACACTACCACCACCCCCACCTCCTCCGCCTTCCTCCTCCTCCACCCGCCAGCCCTGCAGAGCTAAAGCCAATGCTCCACATATTCATGTATTCTCCAACCCCTCTTTTTCTCCTTGTTGGTCCAGGGATTTATTAGAATTCTTACTTTTAATAGTTTATCCTCCAGGTAAAGTCATTGTCCTGAAAATAGTACCTTACATTATTCTTTGTTATCTTTATTAAAACGCTTGCAGTAGAGGATCACCAATTATTCCTCCTTGACAATTTGACGCAGGATTTGTGAACCATAAGCTAAGGCTCCAACTATGAGTTATTACCTCCCTCCCAATTGTTCCCTCCATGAGTTCCTTCACCCTGATTAACGGTTCCCAGAAAAGAATCCACTTAATTGAATAGCTAATTAGATTAAGATGAGGAGGCCCCCTCGTGAAGGCTCTGCTTGTTAAAATCACTGCATCGCTCAACCTCTATCACATAGCAGCAGCAGTCGCTCACATGTTCTCCATACACCCCGGTCTTCAGAGCTCTCGCTGCTCTAAAGACTCATGTGGTTTACACAATGTGATACCAATAGCAGAGGCCTCCTATATTTCCAGTAACTAATTAGCTTTGAAGTCGGCCATTGCGTGGGAGTGGGTGTATCAAAGTCACGCCTGCTGTTTTCGTGACACATTGGGAGAAAATCGTAGACTAAACAAACATTGTATCCCCCCTCCTCCCCCCCGATCCTCGTTCTAGAGCGTTCTTTGTCAACTGGCTACAGAAGACGAGGACACTGTGACCCAGATACTAGTGAAGCACGCAAATGTCCCCCCGAGACGCTATCACCTCAGAGTCCTCACAGAGGTATGGTCTCCCATACTTACCGTGTGTGTGTTCCTTGAGGACTTTAAAGTTATGCATACTGTTTACCTTGTTAGCTCTCCGTTTTCTCTGTACATATTGAATATAAATGTGTTTTTCAGTCAAATTTTGATTTTTGCATTTATTTATTTATATGTATTTTTGGGATAGGCACATTTTTATTGGCATACCGTACTTTGTGTTGTATTGCATTTATTCTATTTTCTTTTAACAATGTCCCCCAGGATTGATAAACACTCTGAAGGTTCCTGTTGTGTGCTGAATGTAAACGTGTCTGTACCTCTGTGCTATCGCCATCAGCTGGTGTCGCATCTGTCTGAGGAGGTGGGGAGGAGCTGCAGCTCCCTCAGCGGGCCAAGTCACAGGTGAAGAGCACGCAATGTGTGATGTGTCTGCAAAATGTTAAATGATGAAAAATCATAGATAGAATAGATACTGCAGATTGATGTTTGCACTGATTATGTGTGACCGTCTTTATGCACTGATTATGTGTCACCGTCTTAAAGTTTGTATTTTACCTTTCTCTTTTAAATTATTGTCCTTTGTTTTTGGATGTTGTTTCGATTCATGTCAATGCAAAGCAAAGCACTCTGAAAGGTGCGTGACGGGGGCTATGTTATTAGGGGATGTACATAAAATGCATCATGCAATTCTTTTATGGCTTAAACTTGGTTTAGCCATGAGAAAAAAGCATGAGAAAGGCTTTGGCAGTTTCAAACACAACAATGTCTTCCCATAATAACAAATTATTTCATGGTTAAGGACCGAACAATTACCAAAAAGGCGTTGTCGCCAACACAATAACTATCATTCCTATGCTCCTATGCCTCCAAAATGGAGGCGATCATTGCATTGTGGCATCGCCATGTTACGCCCTATAAACTTGTGTCAAATACAACATTTAACCTGGATGTTCTGAATGAAACCACTGCAGGTGTTCATGTGACACCCTTCTGGCTGTGTCAGAGACCTGCATTCCCCTGGTCACATGCCCCGAGGCCGCTCCTCTCATTGGTGCAATGC
The DNA here is from genome assembly GCF_026213295.1 of Gadus chalcogrammus. NCBI lineage: Eukaryota > Metazoa > Chordata > Actinopteri > Gadiformes > Gadidae > Gadus > Gadus chalcogrammus. Next base: position 14,323,644 of record NC_079417.1, read on the forward strand.
TACAGAGAGCAGCGACCTGTGTCAGGGCTACTCTGAGCCAAGACTTCCTGGATGCTGTGAGCAGTGCATATTTAAGGTACAACAACATTAATGTGATAACCCACAATGCTACTGCTGTATAATTATGTGGCTTATTTGATTACGTTAATCACTGCGTTAACTAATGCTAATTACTGGTTACTAGACCATTAGTAAACTGTTAATTAACTGTTAGTGATATGTTATTAAATGCTTATACAGCTTCACACAAGCATTCCTTTTCTGTTTGTATTTTTTCTTCCCAGAAATGGTTTATCTTTGGAAAATGAGGCGGTTATGTCCTTGTGGTGCCACAGCCTGCCGAGCCTAGAGGAGGCAGTGATGGGCTTGTTGGACTGTATTCTCAGCAATGCATGTCCCACACTCCACATCATAGAGCAACAGCTGGAACAGTCAATGTTGGTAGGTGGCTTTTGCCTTACAACGTATTGTAAAAGGGTTGTATGTGTATTTCTATGAATCGCAGATGTTTAAACTACCCGATTTGCTTATTAAGGATCAAGTTTGCCTGAAGTTACCATACAGTGTATATAGCCTTATGTTTGTACCTTCACAAATTGAGTTAAGTGGGTGAGGCACTGCCACAATGAACACGTAATACCTCCCCCTTAATGTTAGATGTTGAAATAAACAGTCTCAAATGTAAGCGTCCCACTTAATAAATCCCCACACACTCCATAGACCTTCAGTTTGACTTTGAGCCTTTCTGTAAACTGTGAAACCAGTGCAGTTACATGGCGATTCCTCATCCTATTTTACTGACTAGTTACAGCATGGCACCCCTTTTCACATCATTGCGTACTACTCGGAAACCCTTGGAATAATTTGTATTGACGCACATCGCCTGGCTCCGTGGCACACGAGTCTCACATCATTTGGCTGCCGCGCGTCCAAATCTCACGTCGTTTGGCGAGGCAACACGTCTTCGCCTCGCCAACGAGCCTCCTGTCACAAGACCGTTCCTGCTCTGCGCTCCATAAACCAATCCCCCCCCTCTCCCCGACACACGCAATGAGTCCCTGATAATCATCTATTGATTGGATTTTTCGGGCCGGGTTGAAATAATAGGTCACGCTGTGGCTGCAACAGCAACAGTTTGGTGTACTTTTGGAAAGACAAGCGGGGAAGTATTAGAGCCGACCGCAGATGGATCAACAAACATGACCTAGCTAATATGTGCGTGAGCTGTGGTGGGGATACACTCCATAAACAGACAGTACACTAATGTGTTGAATGCAGTCATTTGACACAGCGGAGATACAAGTACCGAAAGCACGCCAAAAGTCAGCAAAAATAGCAGAGAGCCCCAGACTGTTTTCCACATGTTTTTCCACTGGGTGGATTTGCGTGAGAGATGTAGATTGAGAATCAGCCGTCGCTCGATGTGTGAAGGAAGCGTTTTGGCGAGTGTACGTTTGTCATCGGTGTCAGCCATGTTTTTTATCCTGGTATATCCAAGTGACGGTCCGCTGGAGGCCTGCTGCAGAGGTACGAGCCAATGGCGTCTACGCTTTCAAATAAGGCGCCGTACTGCAAGGTTTAGACAGATGTGGAAACAGTATAAAGTATACATACATACACACACACACATGTAGGAAGTGCATGCACAGCGTATTCTGTGTTTGAGCCGACTTCCCCTCTGATTAGGCTTGATCCTCGCGGCTTACGTTTCTGAGAGTTGGTAATCGGGAATGTATGTCCGAAACAGCATGCAGAGGAGTTTTGTAAACAATTTAGATAGTGTGTGTGTGTGTGTGTTTTTGTGTGTGTGTGTGTATCTGGCTGGCAGTTTCCATCGCTCCACCATCACCATGAATGTACTGTTAAATATCTCTACATCTTGTAAGTTTAGACACACACACACACACACACACACACACACACACACACACACACACACACACACACACACACACACACACACACACACACACACACACACACACACACACACACACACACTCTCAATCATTCATTCATTCATTCATTCATTCATTGAGATTTGAGCCTGAGGGCAGAGTGTAATGGAGACTGAACTGTAAGCCTCTCAGTACCCAAGGACAGACATATTGGACCAGATTTAATGTCATACACAAGGGTGTGTGTGTGTGCATTAATTTATAACCATGAGGTAAAAAATGACCGGATAGGCAGTCATTTTTTCTTCAACCCCCTTCTTCGCCACACTTGTTTAAAGTGCAATCAAAAAAGGGGAAACGTGAAATTAGGCCCACATTCTTCATACGAGGCCCCCTCTCCCCCCCCCCCCCCCCCGTGATCCACGGAGATGCCGGCCCAATAACAATAAACACTCACTTCCTGGGGCTTTCTGCCAAAAACAGGATGTTTGCTGCGTGCTGTAATTGAGCCTCCTTGAAGACCTGGTGGTGAGGTATGGTGAAGGATGCTTAAGAAACCATCTGTTTTCACTAGTGGAAAACCGTGATGGTTAACACACATACACGCACACACACGTGCGTATGCACATGTATTCACACACATGTGTATCATACACGGATATTCGCAACTGATTCATATAAAAACGTACCATTACCAACCTATGGAGATATGAAACGTTTTGTATATATACTTTTTTATATAATCCTGCGCTGTTGCGTTATATTTTATGCCCTTTACTCGCCACCTTAAATGCGTTCTTAAATTCAAGAGCATTTGGAAACCCGGCATAAGCTCCCAATTAAACTGAGGGGTTGCAATACGGCACAGAAACACAGAAGGGCGCTGTTGGTGCATTTTTTAGGTCAGACTTGTTTATAATGTTTTCAATGTTATGGCTACCCCCTGCTGCCAGGACTTATGTTCTGTCCCATTTCCCCATTGAAGGAAAAGCTCACACTTTTCGAAAAAGACCGAACAAATCTGATCTTTTTAAATTGTATCTCTAAAACAAGCTGGGAATAGCAAACGCAATACAGGCAACCAATCTATCTATTTCTGTGTCTTTCAGCCCAAAGCATGCGCCCAGCACTGTTCTTTGTTCCTGATTGTGAACGACATCTTCAGGTAGGTCCATGCGTGTGCCTTCAGTATTACAGTATAAATGACAGTATAAAAGTGTGCCAGTGATACCCAAACTTGAATGATGTAACGGTGTGTGTCTGTGTGTGCATTGGCGTGTGATGCAGGTTCCTGCTGCAGCAGGAGGGAGGGCATCCGTCGATACCGTCTCTGGTCCGCTCCTTCACCTTCCGTTTCCTCAGGGAAGTGGCCCTGCTCCAGCCTCAGGTACTAGGCGTGTCTCTCCACCTGTGCTTCCAGGGACCACATAAAGACCCCCCTCACCTCTCCACATCCCATCTCTTGACCACAAAGTCCAAAGCAAACAGAGCACGGATTTCCACACCAAAAAGGAAATCGATTTGTATTGTTTAAAAAAGTATTGTTGAAAATATTAATTTATTTAGTTTACAGCCTTTGAGACTAGAATTGAGCTGACAGGAGGCATCTACATCTTGTGGGATTTATTGATGCTAGAGTCATTCAAGAGTAAAATATTTCAGCCAGTCTAAACTATATATGAAAAGTGAGTTATTTAGCCTTGGGCATTTCCCATGAGATCAAGCAGCCACTAGATGGCGACGATGCTTCAAGTTGACAATAGATACCATTTTAATGATGGCATTTCAGGCTTCTCTAAAGACAAGCTATCACTCACTACTGTAGACTCCAGCACACATTATATCTCCTCCACAATGGCTAGTTTAAAAATGTTAAATTAGCATATTGTGACTCCTACTGAGCTTGATATCAGGGTTCATATGAGTGATATGAGTTTGAGTTAAAATGGGGAGAAAAGGCATTCACATGTAAGGAAAGGCTAATGCATAGCTACATATATGTATATACACAGCATTCATAATGCTTTGCATAATAAAAAAAACATTAAGGATAATCATGAAAAATAAAAGGCAATCATTCGAGAAATGTTTAAATAATATAAAGAATAAGAGGGTAAAGGGATGTACCATGAGCGAATGTTGCTTTGTCTGCTCACAGGAGCGTACACCAATGAAGATGTTCTTCCCTAACGTCCCCCGACAGCTGCTGCAGCCCATGGTCCTCCTGCCGACAGGTATGTGGCCGTCCCTGTGTGAGACCGGGCCCCTCCCAGAGAGCAGGCGGGAGACTTTCAGAAATCAAAATGCTCAAAACAGTGCTCTGTCCACTCTAACTGGCTGTGCAACTGTGTGACGCGAACTAGCGTAGCTCGGCTGGCTGGGTGGCGTGAGTGGGGGGGATTTGGAAGGGTCCATCCTAAGATTCTTGTAAAGAAGTAGAGCAGTACGTGCTCGCCAGCATTTTCATTTATTTGTAATCTATTTGCGATTTTATTATTCATTATTCATTATTAACTCTTGATCAGCATTGGCTTCAGATATCTCCAGGTTATTTTTAAGCTACGAACTGGTTAAAATGTTACATATTGCGGCGACTTTAATATGAATGAATGTGTGTGTGTGTGTGTGTGTGTGTGTGTGTGTGTGTGTGTGTGTGTGTGTGTGTGTGTGTGTGTGTGTGTGTGTGTGTGTTTTTGTGTCTTGGTTTACATATTGCATGCAGTAGTGTTTCAACTCTGTGTGTGTATTTGCGTATCTCTGTGCATGTGTCTCCGTGTGTGTTTCTGTGTGTGTGTCATCCCTAGACAATATCTGCCAACCTTGCGTCCTGACAAAGTCCCTCTGTTCTGGAGAGCCTAAAGAAAGCCGAGGCCAATGCCTTTTTCCAGGGAATACAAGTTATCAGCTCCAAAAAGTGTTTGATGTTGAAATGGGGCGTCCCATAATTTGACTGAAGTGGAGGGAGAACGAAGCTTATATACACATAACGTCCCATCCCAAGCCAATATAATCACATAGGACTATAAACACCAGGCGGAGAGACTTCCTGTTCATTACTTGTTTGAAGGCTCCAACATATACATTTAGAATTAGAACATTTAGTCTTTGTACTCGACGGAGTGGAATGATCCGCCAGCCAAGCAAATGTTTCAATATGTAACCCTGAATTCTTTCAGCTGTCTTATAGTAACATCTTTCCACCATTTGATTGTGGCAGTGTTCGGGGCTGTGTGCGTGCCGTGCACGTGCCGTGCACGTGCCGTGCACGTGCCGTAGTAACTAACCCCAATGTTAAACAATCACACCTACTGCACTCCCCATTAATTCATTCAAGCATACGCTGCCGGTTATGGTGTATCTGTAACAGTGCATTGTGTATTGTTGGTGGTGTATATTTAAGCAGTGACATATCATGTTGAACATGTGCATGTTGAAATGGCAGACGGCAAGGATGCTTATCAGTGCAAGCTCAGATTTGCCCATAGGCAAGAAGGTTTTCCTTGGACCCGGGGGGGGGGGGTAAATGTAGGGCCATGGTGTCTCCGAGACAGGGTTAATAATTGCAGCGCGTGCGATGGAGGGGCTGCACTGCATACCCGCCAAAAGAACAGAATTTTTGATTTGCGGTCTCCATCCTTGCAGACCGGCCCTACAGAAGGAAAGTCTGGATGTGAATGGAAGCTGGTGTGGTTGTGGCAGGGCTGGAGACTGGGTGAGGCCGATGGGCTTGGCTGGAGCCTGTCGGTCTGCTTTAAAGGGGACTTATTATACCACCAGGTGTGAGTGTGATTAGCCTTACAAGCCGTTTCGAAAATCTGCCTAATATGACATCACTAGTGGGTGTGTCCAACTAGATCTGTGCTGGATAGATCTATCTACCAGCCTACCAGTGGACTGAAGTAAACATTGCTCATCTATCCAGCACAGATCTAGGTGGACACACCCACTAGTGATGTCATATGAGGCCGATTTTCGAAACGGCTTGTAAGGCTAATCACACTCACACCTGGTGGTATAATAAGTCCCCTTTAAGTCCTTAAACATAGCACCCTGTGGGTGAAATATGCTGTCCTCCCACAAAACAAATGCATCCACAATTGCAAGGGGCAGTGGCCTTTCACCGCTTCCCAAACAACATGATTCGTTTCCCTGGCTTTGATTTATACCGATCGTGATCGATCCAGGAGGAAATGCTTATTGATGCTCCAGTCGCTCGTTGGGCCTCTTCCAGTAAATCTGATTTCTCCAGAGATGCCCCCGGAGGCCTGGAAGGATCACCTGACTTGGATCGCCCAATCCCTACAGAGACTGACCGAGGAGGAAGAGCAAAGCGCTGAAGACACGGCTACCAGGTGTGTGTGTGAGAGAGAGAGAGAGAGAGAGAGAGAGGAGAGAGAGAGAGAGAGAGAGGAGGGAAGAATGTGAGAGAGAGAGGAGAGAGAGAGAGAGAGAGAGAGAGAGAGAGAGAGAGAGAGAGAGGAGAGAGAGAGAGAGGAGAGAGAGAGAGAGAGAGAGAGAGAGAGAGAGAGAGAGAGAGAGAGAGAGAGAGAGAAGCCTGCAGGCCGCCATCAGCTGTGTGTATGCATTGTAAGCTTATTCTGGTGCCTGGATGTCGTTGAGATAGTTATTAGTTGAACATTCTCCTCAAGCAAGGCAGCAACCAGGGCCTGGTGATCACGGTGGCGGCTCCTTCTAAGTACTCATTAGAGACATAGAGAGAGAAAGAAGAAGACAGGGAGAGACAGAGTGAGAGAGAGAACACTCGAATGAGGGAACCACTCAAAGCTCGGCTGGCAATTTATTTTAGATATTTTTATATTTTTGTTTAATATTTTCTACATTCTGACAGCCATAATTATATATCAACTGCTTTGACCAATATTGCAAATAATCCTGTCTGTAGCAGTTCTTCTCTTCCTACCTACCTGGTTACATGCGCACACCTATTGCACAGGACTAGAGTGTCCAACAATGCTAGGCAGACCTATTGCTAAAGCAAGTGAGCAAGTCACATGTTTTAGGAGAGGCCTAAAGGGAGGGATGGGATTTTTTCAGAACTGAATTTTGACTCCTACCATCACTTTAAGCGCAGGGGGCAAATGAAGAGGTGGAAGAATCCGATTAAATGGAGGGGGAACGAGCATAATGGCTCTGCTAAGGAGGGGGAAGATGACCCTGTAGTCTCTCTTGGACTGCAGCTCTCGGGGGGCCCGCTCCGATCCTGGGGTGCCGGAGGAACACCCCCTTCCCCTGACGCCCCCCAATACGGTCGTTCCAAGCCAGCGGTGGGAAAGCAGCGAGCGGTCGCTGGGAGTTGTGTTGCGCTGAGCGAGGACCCTCAGAGGAACACAGGGGAAATGACACACACACACACACACACACACACACACACACACACACACACACACACACACACACACACACACACACACACACACACACACAAAATAAAACCTGCCAAAGGCCCAGGGAGGGAGATAGGGGGGAGGAAACGGGGGAGAGGAGAGCTTTAATGTCCGCATTAAGGAAATCCGAGCGATCATATCCCTCTCCTTACTCGAAGCCATCACTTAGCCGTTGCAGCTGTTTGGCTCCCTTTCAACACGCTCCTTCGCCGCGCCTTCCTGTCTGTCTCGCTCGTTTTGTAACATTGTGCACTGCAAAACTCGGGGGCTGCGCAAGTAATAAAACAACAAGAGACGGTTGTAAATATTGCAACAGCGATATGAGTTGAGGTACGGCCCCGCAGTTCAAATGTTCAGTTCAGTGCGTCGTTAAAAGCAAAGCAAAGCCTCGTGGTTGTTGTCTATTTAGAACCGATACGGTCGGAGGTTCTTCATGGGTTTTGAGAGGCTGCCGTACTCCTCCCGTGCTGCAGGGGTCAGCGAGTCGTGTTGGAGGCCTGGCTGCTGCTGGTGCAGTGTGCCCACTGGGTGGAGGTGGCTGTCCAACTGCTGGTGTCCCCTGGGCCGCAGGACCGGGAGCTGCTGCTATGGCTGCTGACCTTCTACCACCACCCCACTAACCGCGGGCACCACAGGACTCTGCAGCTGGTGAAGCACACACACACACAAACGCACGCACGCAAGCACGCACACACACACACACACACACACACACACACAAACGAACACACACTCATCCTAGCCCTCTGCCATATATGATAACTGATTTAACATCGCCTAGGGGCCTCTTTTATTCCCTCTGGTGGCTACAAATCAAATAATGCAGCTTGAAATAGGTTCATAAAGTGTGTGTGTGTGTGGGGGGGGGGGGGGGGGGGGGTTGTCATCCATGTCACAATACACTGATGTACTTTCGTAATCTCAACAATATATTTTTCAAGCCTTGGCTCAGGCTCTAATTATGAGCCATAACAATAGCTATGACGACAGGAGCTAGTTGCCATCACAACCCTGGTCTTAAAAGTCTTCTTTTTTTTTTACTGCCAAAATGAAATGAACAGAATGTAGCAACGGCATGCTATTCCTCTGGAGTCACAATCAGAAACAGACTGAAGCGTAAACCGAAGAACAGATATATTGGAGGCATTTAGCTCTGTGTCCCAATGTATAATCTAATCTCGCTTATGAGAGGGTGTGTGAGCGCAGGGCGGGCTCCACTCAAACCACCGGCCCAGCTCTGTCCTGGTAACTGGGTCACATGGTAACGTGACATCATGGCCCCGCCGGGCGTCGGCGTCGGTGTCGGTGGCCCAGGGCGGGGCCGGCGGTGCCCAGGGCTCCAGAATAGACCGGCTAGGGGCGGATCACACGCTGGGGTGATTAATTATGGATGACCCCCAAAATGACCAGGAGGGAGATGGAGACAGAGGGAGGGAGGGGGGGGGGGGGGGGGGAGGGAGGGAGGGAGAGGGACGGACGGATATATATATAAATATATAGAGAGAGAAAGAGTTGGGGATAGAGTGACCAAGAGAAGGAGAGAGAGACCAAGAGAGGTGGAGATAGAGAGAGACCGAGATGGAGAGAACAAGAGAGGGGAGGAGAGAGAGAGAGGGAGGAAGAGACCAAGAGAGGGAGAGAGACCAAGAGAGAGAGAGACCATGAGAGTCAGAGCAAGACCAAGAGAGGGAGAGAGACCAAGAGAGAGAGAGAACAAGAAAGGAAGAGCGAGACCAAGAGAGGGAGAGAGAGACCAAGAGAGGTTGACAGCAAGTGAGCGAGGCCGAGCCTAGTTAGCTAGATAAGAAGGTGGGCCGAGGTTAAAGACGTACTATAGCACACAGGGTCTATCGCAACCAGAGAGAGAGAGTGCTAATGAGCCAACATGGGATCGATCCCAAGCCAAGTGTGTCTGGGGGGCACTGTGAGTCTCCCTGGTCTCTCCATGAGCCAGACTCACCCTGGCTCTAATGCGTCCTCACTCAAGGTTGCGCACATCTTGCTTTCATTCCCCCGTTTATTGATCTAATATAAGAGAGGCACACAGGGAAGAGTTTTGTTTCCAACTGCTTTCTGCATGTAGGATTTGGCTGTTTGACTTCCAGATGAAAAGTTGTACCCTAATGTGCTCAGAATACCTGTAGGCATCTTTGAGCAGGATGCCCTAGCCCCGGTTATCCATCTAATATGCACTGTAGGTCGCATTTGATTAAAGTGTCTGCAAAAGTCTAACGCCGTAACGTGATGTGCCTGATCTAAAATGTGTCACTTTTTAAAATGAATACACAAAGGCACGTGTCAGAGAGGCATGGGGCCACACGAGATCCCTCCTCCTGGACCCTTCACCTCTCGACGCATCCCAACCTCTGCAGTCATTGGTGGAGCTCCTGTCACTCCAGGCACAGCCCTGCCCCCTGGCTCCAGAGCTTATCCTGGGCCTCCTGGTGAACGTGGCGGCGGTCTCTGAGGAGCCGATCGGCAGAGTGTCAGAGGTGGTGCAGACGGTGAGGAAGCGAGCCCCCCATGAAGTGGGTGATGAACATTGAGTATAACTCTGTGTGTTAAAGTCACTATTCTGTATTGATGGGGGGAGGAGGAAGGAATGTTTCTTACCAACTAAGAAACTATGACAGGTTGAACAGGTTATGATGGGACGAATCCTTTGCTAAAGAACCTAATCAATGGGATGATTATATTTTAAAACAGGATAGAAGTACGATGCTATGTTCACAATGTATGCACACACATTCATCTTTACCGACAAGGATAACAGAGTGCGTGTGTGTTCCTGTGTGTTCCTGTATGTATGTGTGTGTGTGTGTGTGTGTGTGTGTGTGTGTGTGTGTGTGTGTGTGTCAGGTGGTGCGGCGCTGTGACCTAGTCACTGAGGCCCTGTACGTCCTCAGCTCGGTGGAGCTGGGAGAACAGGGGGAGAGGCGCTGGTCTGGCCACGCCCACCGAGGTCAGCTGAGGATCAGAGCACTCCGGGACACCCTCACACACACAGCCCCGGAGACCTGCTGAGAACCACACACACACACACACACACACGTTTTCCCCCACAAACCCTGTAATGGCACACGCGCCCGTAGGGACCACCCTGGCAGTGTTTGGGACTGTTTGGCAGAATGAAAGGAGACAGCGCCGCGCTGGGACGCGTGTTTTCACGGGGGAGAAAGCGGAGGACGGCCCAAGCGGCGCGACATCACTCTGGCGGGAAGCGGCTTGTGAAACGTGTCACAGCCCACCCACTCCCATTGTTGTGTTTGCGGTACGAAGCCCAGCACGCCTCGTACCCACCGCTGACAGGCAGGCGCTCTCTGGAAGCAGCGAGTAATGGGTTGGAGACCTTCTGTTTCTCCTGTGTACGTGTGCTTTTGAATTGAACATGACTTGTGTCAGGTCACGCTGCCAGTGATCGTATTCGCTACATGTTACGTTTAGGAATGACTTTTTCTGCCGATGTTTGAACTCCGATGCTACATGTCCCAGTGGATGAGTTTATTTAGACGGGATTCAGTCTTTGGAGTCTTCATTGTGTTGTATTTATCCATAAATATATTAAACCTGTTAATGTTTATGTTTTGTGTGTGCTTTTGCTAAGCACTATATTTTTTTGCATATGGAAACGGAACCATTTAAAAGATTGACATGATCTGAGATAGATAAAGATGTCATCCTCAGTGTGCAGTTTTTAATCTGAGTCAATCTGACATGCGTAGTAAGGGATGTTACATTAAAGACTGATGCATCAGTAAATCAGCTTATGGGCAAAGGTTAAATCTCAAAAAGGTTGTACTGATGCAAAATGAGTTGGATATCTGGTTTGGGAGGAGAATATATGGCCTGAAACATCAAAATATATAAATGACTTTGTTAATGTTGAGCTTATTGTAGATATTGTGGTGTACAGCAATGGGTAAAGATCCCTTAACTATTTTATAAGATATTTATGCCAGTCAGGTAGCCCTTTCACTTTGAAGCAGATATGTTTTTATTGTTCTACTTGACATAAAAAATGCACAATGCATACAAACAGTAATGTCTTTACATCATGAAAACATGAATTGTGAATACAAAAATACCATTTACAATGGCCATCTCATCTCTGGTATATTTGTTAGGTAAAGATGACAGACGCACATATGGGTCAGCTATTGTGTATAAAAACATGACTCACCTGATAGTATTTTCAGTCTAAACTTTAAAACCGGATTGTGACCTCAGACTGAACACATACACATACAGCGGCCCAGAGGGAGTTAGAGGTAGATGGAAATATCTGTTCATCTCTGTAATCCTTTCCTTGTTTACATTCTTTATGCACACAGACATGGATAACTTCTATCTCAGACCAAAGCAAACAACCGTCCATTCACAGGGGTTGAACAGAAGTTCAGGGCAGGAAACAATGGAGGTAATTTTACTTCACGTTGCAGGGTGGTTGATCATTATCAGGATACGGCAATGCTGTCACACACGCTGGCACAGTAGCTCTTTCATAAGGACATTAACGGACAGCTATCCTGTGTGCTCGACCAGCTGGCCTTCCCCATCGACCGCCATTGTTGGGAGACGACGGTGTCACGGCTGTGAGAATTCATGGAGCCATGGCATCTATGACCTCTGAGCACCAAGCTGGTGCCATGAACCTGAAACAAAGACATGCATCACAATCCAATGAGACCCGATTTCAAATCTTCCTGATCTTTTTGCATCGACACAGGGTGTTATTTCAAAGTGGGAATACGGTGCTGAAGATTAACGTTAGGTCATAAGCAGAAATCCGAACAAACGTACAACATGAAACCCAGGGTTATACGACCTACAACAGTAGGGTTGGTACGTGGAAATGTGACATGTTAGACGATGCGGTCCCTCACGCCGACACCATGCCAGGGCGTGTGGCGTTCCCCAGGGTCGGTGAGGAGCAGGCCTGACTCCTGTTCCTGCTGAACTGAGCCAGTGGTTCTGTAGGACTGATAATCAGCTCAGTAGGCACAGGAGTCCCAGGCCCGTGTCTCGGACTGCGCACGATAACTCCTATTCACCGTGGTCGGCACGGCGACCAAACAAACAAAACAACACAAAACTACAAGGAGGGCTTTTATTTTCGAATAATAGGGGGAAAAAAACACATCTAATTAAATCACACCATTTTCCACCAGGAATATGCTGTGCAGTCCATATTAATTGGAACGGACAAGACGACCAGCCCGCTCTGACAGACGGTGTACACGATGACTTCTGTCGTCGTGATAACTGGCCGATATTAATAGAGTGGTGACAAGTGGCGCGGTGACTTATGGCGCACAGGAAACGGCTCACCATGATTTAGGCGGAAAGAGTTTATTTTGGTTTGCTTTCTATAACGTTCCTTTGTTCTTCCCGTGTGCAGAGAACCATCCCGACCCCCATTAGAAAGCAATAAATCACCTTCTACATTACAGGCTCGGATGGCAATCCCCCCCTCATTTTAACGGCCCTTTGATAGCCATTACTCTTTAACCAGGCCCTAAATATAGGTCTCAAACAGGCAGCCCTCTTCCACATGGCCCTCATTTCTTATTCACACATCTGTCCTCGCTTAGGCTCCACTTTGCTGGCATAAGCGTAGGGGAAGGTATAATAGCCTTTCCACTTACAATATCCTAGCTCTTACTAAACAGCCAGACGTATGTCACCATTTGGACTTATAGATCGACCATTTCAGTGTGCGTAGAGCCAGGCTTCTCGAATCTAGTAAAACACATGTTTCTGGGACGAATTCCGTGCCGTTCCTCATTTCCCATATCGAACTCCCTCGCCGCAAAATATAGAGACATTTCAATGTGGTTTAGACGGAGTAGTTTCAGAATTGTGAGCTGTCTAGGTCCATTGACACTGAAAAGCAAGCAATCCCAGACAGAGATGTATTTCATCATTGTGCTGATTGATGCCTAATGTATGGGGAGGACATAAATCAACCCACAAATTAAACGAGGCTGACATCGCCGGAATTGTCTCCTCACAAGCGAGCAACCCGTTGTTTGTTCGACGTATCTTGACTTATACGGGAACCGTCCCATGGTGCAATCTGTCACGGCCGCGACTATAATGTGTGTGATTTATGTGCGAGTGGGAATTCCTGCGTTTGTTTGTATCACTGGATCAGAACATTCTGTTTCCTTTCATTTATCTCAAGAACAATTAGGGAAAAAAAGCTAAAAGCACCGGGCAGGAAGGTACGCCACATTGTACAAATATAGAGAGCCTGATAAGTGAGGAGCTAAGGGAGAGAGGTTAGCCTCTTCTATTTTCAAATGCTTGGCTACGCTTGGTGTTAAACACTGTGGGAATATGTCCATAAGGACTTGGACTTTTTCTTCTTTCATCCCACAGAGTAAGAGAGATAAAATCTGAATCAATGCATTTATTTATACTTATGCCTTTGTCTTCTTTTTTTTTACAGCCTAAACATTACCTAGTCCATAATCCCAGGCATAATCATTTAGACCCGGAGCTGAATACTGATTTGCCAATGTATCTAGACACTCCGGCTGGGCTAATATAAAATATATTAAAGTGTCCCACCATGGCAGTAAGTGGCAATGTTCCCCAGTGTCAAATGCAGGCGGTCTCCTCTAGCTTGCTGTTGTTTGCATCACCTTTCCCCCATTCCTGATATATCTCCAGGAATGTCTTGAAATAATACCTTTTAAAAATAAAAATAAACAATGAGGGTAGTGGCTTCGGGAACTATCACAAAAATGTTTTTATTATATAAATCATCAGCATCTCCCTTCCTCATTATTATTTTTTATTATTATTATGATGATTAGTGTGTTCCGGTCGGTAAACATTGTTGCATGAAAATCCCTGAAGAATCCTTGCACTAATAACGAAAAACAAAACGGCGAGGAGTGATAATGCTGCTGATGATGAAGATCATAAGGGTAGACTCAGCTTCCAATACAGTCTGTCGGTAGGATTAGCAGCCATGAAGTCTCTCTAGGCCTCATTAGAAGCAGTGGTAGCCAGTTAGGCTGGCTCCCACTTTAAATACTTGGCTGCAGCCCTCAATAACAGTCCAGAATATTCACCGCTCTCCTTCCCAAAAACCAGCTCTTCTCAAAATTGCAATGAGAGAGAGAGAGAGAGAGAAGAATCAAAAAGGAAATGAACGGGGAGAGAGACGAGGAGAAAGAGAAAAGGGTGAAAGACAGGAAGGAACCGAAACTACCAGTTTTGGGCAAAGGAAAAGCAGGGGGTAACAAAAAACTAGTGACAGAAGCGGTGGAGGAAACAAGACAGAGTCAAAGAGGGATGGAGAGAAAGGAAGAGAACACGTTAAAGGAGCAAGAGAGAGGGAGATGGGCCGCATGAAGCGTCAGAGCACGGCGTTGGGGGGGGCTCATTAGTAGCGCTGCGCGGGGTTTCCAACACATGAAGTGGCCTCTGAGCTCAGACAGACACACACACACACACAGACACACACACACACAGACACACACACACACACACACACACACACACACACACACACACACACACACACACACACACACACACACACACACACACACGGACATGAGACAGACCGCAGGTGAGGGAGCAGAAGGTGGTTATATAAACAGACTGGCAGGTAAAATGGAGGTTGTGTGTGTGTGTGTGTGTGTGGGGGGGGGGGATTACAGGAGTAGAAACGTGAGAGGGTGGGAGGCCGGTGGAAGGCCGAGGGGGGCGATATAGGAGAAGATGGAGGATAAAGTTTGGATGTAACAGGAGACGGAGGAGGAGACAATGTCGGCAGCTGAAAGGTCAGGCAAGAGGAGCTGGGAAGATGGTGGGCTGGAGAGGAGAGGAGACAGGAGGGAGAGGAGAGGAGACAGGAGGGAGAGGAGAGGAGACAGGAGGGAGAGGAGAGGAGACAGGAGGGAGAGGAGAGGAGACAGGAGGGAGAGGAGAGGAGACAGGAGGGAGAGGAGAGGAGACAGGAGGGAGAGGAGAGGAGAGGAGACAGGAGGGAGAGGAGAGGAGACAGGAGGGAGAGGAGAGGAGACAGGAGGGAGAGGAGAGGAGACAGGAGGGAGAGGAGAGGAGACAGGAGGGAGAGGAGAGGAGACAGGAGGGAGAGGAGAGGAGACAGGAGGGAGAGGAGAGGAGACAGGAGGGAGAGGAGAGGAAACAGGAGGGAGACAG
>NC_079417.1:14341627-14354127 GCF_026213295.1 Gadus chalcogrammus
AGTACATAAAGCTGTCTCCTCACGCGCGCCTGTGTGTGTGCAACGTGTGTGTGTGTGTTTGCGTGTGTGTCTGTCTGTCTGTGTGCGTGCAACGTGTACAAAGTGTGTGTGTGTGTGCGTATTTGCTCGATGGGTGTGGGTGTGTACAGTGTGTGGATGTGTGTGTGGTGTGTGTGTGTGTGTGTGTGTGTGCCACATGAGTGTGTGTGTGTGTGTGTGTGTGTGTGTGTGTGTGTGTGTGTGTGTTTGCGTGTCTGCAGATAAAGGTGTCCTGCGGTGACTTGAGTCACAGCATAAACAAGGCATTTGGGCCTGGAAGTCATTCAGGTTGATAGAGACAAATATCCGTCTTCAAATAATCACCAAGGGACTCTTCTGGTCCAGCAGTCCCCCAATCAGAACCTTTCCCTCCCCCTTTTGCTTTCTTCCTTTTATCTTTCTTTCCTTCTTTCTTGCGCGTGTGTACGAATGTGCACAGAGGAATGTTGAGGTAAACAGCAAGAAGTTAGTCTGACTTCTTCTGAGTAAGCCAACCCGGACCAAAGCCTGCCTGCCTATCGTTTACTTTGAGGAATAAGTTCCCCACAATGCCCGGCCTGACAAACACATCCTGTCATGGCATGGAGAATTCTATACACACTTATATACGGAATAGCAAACACACACACACACACACACACACACACACACACACACACACACACACACACACACACACACACACACACACACACACACACACACACAAACAGACACACACACTGCCTAGTTAGCCCGGTGACTTCAGCTAGGACTATGCATGGGACAGATGACATCAAGGATTCAGGATGGATTCAACACAAAGGTCTCATGGATAAAGCCTATCAGATGGGCAGTTACAAAATAGACATATCAAAGCTCCCATTGACACGGTAAAAGAAGAACACAGGAAAATGGCTGCTGTTGTTAAGTTTAGATAGGCGTGTGTGTGTGTGTGTTTGGCAAAAAACTGAAAACGTACAATTCGATTACATGTAATAACACAATTCGCTTCAGCGGTGAATTGTTTCCACCAGGGGAATTCAACATAGTTTAGTATGTTTGCTGTGCATGTCCATCTAAATCCCTTTCACAGTAAATGAACGGTGACCTTATCAAAACATACTTTTAACCACATTTCTTCGACTCAGGAAAAATGAATGCTGGTAAAGCTGGAGTAAAGATTCAAGTCAGATTCAGGGATAAGGGCTCGCAATTGGCTTGGTGAGACAATGCTGATATTCACATTTGGGATGAATATCGGTCTGCAGAGAGAATCCCAATGTCCTCTTCTGATTGGGCCTTTCTCACCCCGACTAACTCAACATGGGTGTACAATGAAACATGTCATTTATAAACCAATGAGGGTTAAGCCTGACAGATTACCTGAGACGTCATAGGATCATCTCCTCCACAACTCTGCGTGCTGATTGGTCCATCTCCTCCTGAACCAATGAGAGACAGCGGCGGGCGAGAGCCTGCTGATCTGCCTTCTCCTGCACCATCAGCTCCCCATACAGATAAACTCCCATGGCCTGAAACACACACACACAAGCGCACATGCACACACACACACACAAGCGTGCACACGCAGGCACACAAACACGTTATGCAATGTTGGATTGTATGTTTCTCGCAACTTAAGCGGTGCAGTCCGTAGGATTTAAGAGCTATTATTTGAGTGTTTTTGAGTTCTATTGACAAATTTACTTATTGTAAGTCGCTTTGGATAAAAGCGTCTGCAAAACCTTCTTGCCTGTCAAATCACAGGTGTGCGAGAGCAAACTTATCGATGGAGGAGAAATATAGGGAGGGAGGGAAGGACTAGAAAATAATTGGACATTTTTTTGGTTGATTTGTTGCAAACTCTCTTAATAACTCTCCAATCGCACATAAAGCACCTCTACTTCAATGTATACTATAATGCCTATGTATCCCTCAGACTAAACAAAAAAAGTTGCGTGCATTTATTAATTTACCTGGTCGTGAACCAGGAAGTGTTGGACATCTTGGTAAGCCTGGGAATGCCCGTGTTTCACCACCAGTTCACACCAGCGATGCCTCACCTGGGAGTAGAGCAAACACACACACAAACAAGTCCCTTAAGATCACTGCATTTTTTACCATTGACCAAAAAATTACCAAAGAAATAACGTGAATTTAATTGAAGAAGATATAAGCAACCTCTCTAAATATAAAGAAAACTAAGCTTTTGCAAACCTTCCTTCAAGGAACAAAACTAGAGAACATTGCACTGACATGCCAATTTAAGGTACACCGGTAGGATACAACGTTTATTTCTGTTTATTTTGCCTGACCATGACATAACTTCTCAAACCTAACCTAACCTCTCAATCTCAAAATCTTGGATGCGGATAAATATGGATTTGCACTCATTTCCTAACATGTTCTGCCCTGAAATATACATTTCATAAAGTGATCTGTCAATGTCCATATACAGAATTGTAGTTGTTGAACGTGTTTATTTTGTGCTGTCATGCTTGATTGTGACTGTGTGCCTCTGTGAATGGCTTTTAGAATTTGTGTGTGTGTGTGTGTTTCTGTATCTGTGTGTGTGTGCATGTGTGTTTGTTTATCTGTGTGTGTGTGTGTGTGTGTGTGTGTGTGTGTGTGTGTGTGTGTGTGTGTGTGTGTGTGTGTGTGTGTGTGTGTGTGTGTGTGTGTGTGTGTGTGCGTGTAAGCCGATGCCAGGTTTTTATTCCAGAAGGATCAATAGGAGCTCTGTTGCCGCGGTTACAGGAGAGTTCAGAGATGGGTTCTGCCCCCACTCTCAGCCATCATCTGATTTGTGTGCAATGCGTATGTATGTGTGTTTGTGTGTGTGTGTGTCTCTCCGTTTGTGTGTGTGCACGTTATTCGCCAATGGAACTTGAGTGCGTAAGTGGTCGAGACACATTGTCAGATAATTGGATCCCAGTGTAAAAATGCTTTCTGAAGCATACTTTAAAGACTTTTCCATGGATGTTTCAATCCATTTCCTTATCTGGCCATAAAGCACATGTCCACACAAGGATCACAGAGGTTCAGGGGGAGTGTCTTTTCTCCCCGACAGATCCTCTTTCCTCCCATTGGCTGATTGGCCGTGTGTGCCGACGCCACAGCGAATAAGCTCTGGGGGCCGCCTGACTTGTGCCACGCTATTACCTTGATTGGAACACAAGTTAACACGTCTCCTTAGGACGCTGGCTCAGAGGCTGCCGCGCGTGTCAAGGGGAAAAATAAAAAAAATTGCCTGTGATACAATTGAGTTCTATTGAGTCTGAGCTCTTTGTGTGTGTGTGCGTGTGCGTGTGTGTGTGCGTGTGCGTGCGCACGCTCGTGCGGTGGCTGTACTGAGGGACCATTGTGCTCGTTCCCCTTGTTTTTACAGCATTTAACATGAGGCTGGGCAACGCACCATTGCCAACAGCCACATTCAAATTGCCTCCGTGACCTGCTGCATAAACATGAGGGTCACCGGCGACGCTAGAGCTCCCTCTCACTCGTCCTCGCTCTGCTCCGCTGGCCTTCTTCTGCTGATGTATTCATACAACAAACACCATGTTTCTTTCCATAGTCTTCTTGATACACACACACACACACACACACACACACACACAGATATGCATATGAATACTCAACTAAATGCACAAGGTTGCCGACAAAAAGGGCTACTACGTAAATTAAAGCATGTATTGTTTTTGAACACATTCGTTTGTGTTTTTGAACACAAACAAGAGTAAGGTGGGAAGGAAGACCAAAAGAGGGACGGAGACAGAGACAGAGACACAGAGAGAGAGCATGGGAGAGGGAAGAGGAAGAGACTGAGAAAGAGAGTCAAAGGGAGAGGCAGAGAGAGAGAGAGAGAGAGAAGCTTAGCGAGCGAGAGGGAGACAGAGAGAGGGTTAGAGAGAGTTTAGGGAGAATATATGCCCTTAGCTCCAGCCCTGCCCTGCTGGCCTGTGCAACCCCAGCAGCTGTTCCGTGTGCTGGGTTACATTCCTGGGGAGAGCCTAGAGGGGAGCAGCTGCCTGGTACACCTCTCCATATGCCTTACCCCCCCCACGCACACACACACACACACACACACACACACACACACACACACACACACACACACACACACACACATACACACACACACACACACACACACACACACACACACACTCCGCCCCACCGGACCCCCCCTGCTTTGGCCCCTCTGATGGCACACGCAATCACACAACTGCATTCCTTTGTATAATATTGCCTCATTACCCCCCTCCATCCTCCAACAAACACACACACACACTCCCCTTCCTCCCTGCTCTTCTTCCTCTCTCACAACAGTGACACACATCCACACCCACGCACCCACACACACACACACACACTTGTGCAGAAAGTTACACAAGCAAGGCCGACGGCACCCATCGTATAAGCCTCCTCTTCGTGCGAACATCGTCCCCCATGGATGCAGAGATAAGCCTGTGGGTGGAGGAGAGGTGGAGGAGCCCAACGCTCAGAGCACCACGTCGTATAAACCCTGGTACGTAAATCACGGTTAACGACGGGCCTTCATTCACTCACTACGGCCCACGTGAGGAGGCCTCGTGAAACACAACAACGTGCCGTATTTCCTCGGCGTGTTAGAGGGATTGAACCAATAAAAGGTGTCTTTCCTCCGTGTGTGACCTCAGTCTTCCTCTCCATCGCATCCGACCCCCTCGTCCCATTCCCCCCCCCCCCCCCCCCCCCGCCTCCTCTGCGTGGGTACAGGAGAAGGCTTGAAGTGGGGGGGGGTCGGGTCTCCAGTGACCGGGCAGGGTTAACCTCACCTAGGCGCTGGGGGAACCCGGTACAATGTGGCCTGTGTGCTTGACCCACAGATGGCCCTTCAAGCATGCATGCAATGGTGCACACACACGCACGCACACACACACACACACACACACACACACACACACACACACACACACACACACACACACACACACACACACACACACACACACACACACACACACACACACACACACACACACAAAGAAACACACACACACACACACGAGGATGAAGGAACGGTAGCCATCACATGGGACTCGTGAACGGAAGGGAACCAAAGTCACGCTCTCTCTCGCACTGGCTCTCTCTGGCTGTGTCTCTCTCTCTGCTTGTGTCTCTCTCTCTGGCTGTGTCTCTCTCTCTCTGGCTGTGTGTCTCTCTCTCGCTGTGTCTCTCTCCCTTCCTCTCTCTTTCTGTTTGACACACTTGCGCACACACTCTCACATGCGAATGCACTTGGCTTGGCATGGCTGCACACACAGACACACACACAGACACACACACACATAGACACACAAGCACAAGTGCACACACACTTGAATAAAAATGTGGTCACATTTAAATATAATACATATACATGGGGCACATATTCCCAAGTGCTCTCACACTCATTCCGGTTCTGCAGCCCTTGAGCGAGGGCTCACACGCCACAGACATTGTTTCCTCACACCATGCAGGATAAACCGAGACACGTTTAAGAACGTAGGCATTGGAGTTAGTCCGCTCCTCTTTCAATAACCCTCACCCTGAAGAAGGGAAGCAACCATCAAATAACTCGGATGTCACAGCCTAATAAGGTAATGTCACCAGAAGAGGAGGGGAGAGAGACAGAGAGAGAGGGAGAAAGACAGTGTGAGAGAGAGAGGGAGAGAGGGAGATAAATGGACACAGTTATGTGGACAGACAAAGGTGATTAAGCTCGTCTGAATGACATTACTGACATTAGGTCTGGATCATTGCCTTCAGCTAGGTTTGTGTGTGTGTGTGTGTGTGTGTGTGTGTGTGTGTGTGTGTGTGTGTGTGTGTGTGTGTGTGTGTGTGTGTGTGTGTGTGTGTGTGTGTGTGTGTGTGTGTGTGTGTGTGTGTGTGTGTGTGTGTGTGTGTGTGTGTGTGCGTGCCTGGGTGCATGTGTTCAAGAGTGCATTAGTATGCACATAATGACCCGGTGTATTTTTAGCGAACTCTGAAAGTTTTTCCGGGAAATTGCAAACGAATTCCCCTCAGGTCTGCCAGCTTCATCGGACCCCCAGGGCCCCCAGACTGCACGCATGAACACACACCTGGGTCTCACACACAACCTGTCATTTACCACACCTCCACCCAGAACACCTATTACATTCATCTGTTATTGAAGAAGAATTTGCATGGGCTTTGTGCCGTAAAGGACAAAGAGAGGAGAAAGACAGGAAAGTGGGCTGAGAGAGAGGATAGGCGGAGAGGCGTTTTGCCAGCATGCTTCGTGTGAGCATGTCTGAAGTGTGAGTGGGTTGAGCCACCGCATCTAACGGGTTGATTTCAGCATTTGACTATAGAAGAGCATTATTAAAATGATAGAAATGGGAATGTGTGTATGCGTGACAAAACAAATGCAACTTTTATTACGGGGTGCTGTGTGCATCGCATGGGAGGTACAGTGATTAACACTCCGGCTAAGTATCACGCAGACACAAACCTATGAAATATTCATGGGATCTTTGCTCCTAAAAGGAGGAGTGTGTTAATGATAGGGCTAATGGGGATAGAGGGACTTAAGAGCAACTGTTTTCACAGAGACTCACTCATACACGTCTGTATTTATAGAAGAAGCTGAAAATAATGGCATACCATAAGAAGCTCAAACAATTGGCATCTGAATACACTGTACAGGAAAGCACATGAACCCAGTGCCCCTACACTCTCCCCCTCCCCCCACACACACACAAAGAATATATGCTTGCACAGACAAGCACACGATGCACAAGTGCAAGCACATACACCCATCATTAAAGTCTAAGCCTATAATAGTACCATTAAGTAGGGCGCTCTTCTAAAAATTGGTAGAAAATACTTGCAGGATTATGTCAGTAATGACCACAGTAAAGATTGAATCTGCAATTACAGCAGAATTTACTACAGAGCACTAAGCACACTGCCTTTGGGATAGGTAGGAAAAGTCTTCTGTCAATATGTTTTAAGGTGCCTTTTATGTGCAGACATCATATCCTGGGATGACTAATCCTAATTGTCTTTGTACGATGCGTGTACGGCGTGTGTACGTGCGTGCCTGTGTGTGCGTGCGTGTGTGCGTGCGTGTGTGCGTGTGCGTGCTTGTGCGTGCGGGTGCAGGCCCGTACCTCAGCGTCCTGCGTGTGCAGGTGGTAGGTGGTGTTCAGAGATCGCAGGGTGGAGCTGCTCAGCACCTCCTCCTCCAGCAGCAGCTCCAGCAGCAACACCAGCCTGTCTGACGTCAGCTGGGGGCCACACGCAGGGACAAAGAGGCTCGGGTTAGGGTCCGCTGACTGATGTACAACCAGCGATAAAATAACAAGGGTAACACCCATACCCGAAACAAACAGCAGAAAATAGAGAGCATAATTAGACAACAGACACACATACGCATATACACCCTCACCAAAAAAAAAATGGTGTGGCTGGCAATTTGCTTACTTATGCAACAACTTATCGAATAAAAATGGATAATATCCATGCGGCAAAGAAACTATAGGAAATACAGCCCATAATGAACACACACGCAAATATATGTGGGTGTCACCCGCAACAACTGCAAGGCCAGCAAAATGATCTGGATAGCTGAATTACTAATTTCATAGAGAAGGTGTTCACAGTGCCAAATTATGTTTACATTTATCAACAAGAGCGGGGTCTTCGTTTTGTTCTATGGAGAGTGTTGGCAAAAGAGTACAAATTGCAGGGGGGAACCTGTGGCTTAATAAAGGTTATTATAAAATGATAAAAAAGTTATCATGTAGGTTTAATCGCTCTCGCTGCATTTGAAAATATATGAATAACAGAGGTATGAAATCCTAAATAACATGAGGAAAGAGGGTAAAATATTCCTTGTACAATTATAGGAAAATTAGTTTGCAGCTTTCTCCCTCCAGTTATAAAGAAGAATGTTTTGTATACGGGTATCAATACCTCTCTATTGTCTTGAGGATGATGTAAGAAACAGGTTTTCTTGATATAGAGCAGAGAGAAATGAGACATTCTCTTCTCTTTAAGGACTAATCTCTCCAGGGACAGTCATGAGTCAGAGATGAATTGGAGCATTATTCAAGGATGTGGGCAGCGATATGAGAGAGTGATTTCTTTCTCCGGGGAAGGGCCCACGTGTTGTTGGGAGCTGTGCCCAGCCTTGCCTGCGTCTCACTGGGATCCCACCCGCACTGTCAACCAGCCCCCCCCCCCCCCCCCCCCCCCCCCTCCACACACCCTGGTCCCATACTGAGACACAGTGTTTGTGTGTGTGTGGGGGAGGGATTTTTTTGTGTTTGTGTGTGTGTGCATGACTGAAAGACATATGCATCAAAGAAGAACATAGGGGGCAAATGAGTCATTGAAGAAAAAAAAAAGAAAGAGATGAAGAAAGTGAGCCAGAGAGAACAAAATAAGTGAAGAGAGCGCTGATGGCAATGCGGAGAGGCAGAGGATGAGAAGCAGAGCCATGGAAGGAAGATGGTAAACCACGAAGAGCCAGAAAACAAGAGGCAGACACGAACGCACACAGCAAACAGAAAGAATGTTCAAAGTGTTGCCAAGCGTTCAGCTCGAAATAGATTAAACACTTCAGTCATTTCGCCTCACTGTTTTTCCTTGCATGAACCAAAAAACCGCTGCTTTCCATCTCCGTGACACTCTTTAGCAAACATCCTCCCGACTAAGATCTGCTGGGAAATACCTGCAGACACCCCGAGATCAGGACCCAGCGCAGCATATAACAGTCGGAGCGGAGGGAATAGCATTCATACAGAAGCTGGCGGCATGTCAAGTCAAGCAACACTACTATCACACACACACACACACACACACACACACACACACACACACACACACACACACAGATAACCCAAGCACACACACACACACTCACGCAGACACACACAGTCAAACGCGGTCATCCAACCCCAGCAAAAGGTCTGAATTACTTTGCCTCCCTCCTTTCCAATCTCCCTTCCTCCCCTCCTGTTCCACTTCCCACTTCACACAGTTTTGTATGGGTGGGAATGGTGGGAGTGAGTGGTGTTTTTCTGCAGAGGCCCCTCCATCTATGTCGGTAATACAGGGCCCACAAGGGTGGTATCCCCCCCCAACTGCCTCCCATCGCCTTTGAAAGTTGAGTGGAGCCCCCAGCGATAAACCCCTGCTCTGTCCAAACTCTCAGCTCTCTCACCAGCGTACACACACGTATAACACAAACGTATCCCAGGAATGGTAGACAAACAAGCCCATACAGATGCACATGCGCTACAAAACACACAGTGTGCATTGTCTGACGAGAGGGCCCGGGTCTTACAACAATGGCTGTTACGTCTCTCTCTCTCTCTCTCTCTCTCTCTCTCTCTCTCTCTCTCTCTCTCTCTCTCTCTCTCTCTCTCTCTCTCTCTCTCTCTCTCTCTCTCTCCTATCCAATCAATGGACTTCTGCAAGGGTTGGTCATCGCACGAAACACACACACACACGGCACATGTTCTCTCCCTTAGCCACCGCACCCCTCTTCCCTCTAGCATTTCAGACAAGGCGCAGATTGTCGTAAAAAATAAAGATAACGCCCCCATTCACATACTGACCTCTCAACCCCCCCCACCCCCCATCCCACATACACATCCACGACAATGGCTTGAGAATCGTCATACATGCACACAAACGACACACGTACCCACAAGGCGGATATTGTCTAACAGCCTGCGACACAATAAAACTGACTGTTCAGCTGTTTGCTAAACTATATATATATATATATGTATACAGTATGTGTATATATTATTTTTGTGGGGGAAAAAACTGTTGCCACGGGTCATGCCAATGTGAAGCTTTGAAGCAGTAAATTAATGACAGAGGGTTACATGGGGTTAAACTCCCAGAGTGTGTGTGGGTTGGTAGGTTTGAGGATATGTTTGTTGAGTGTAACTTGAAACATGTCTTTCTTCAAACCAGTGGCATTGTATCACAAGGCATTTCTAGAGTGCAGAACAAATTAGAATAAGAACAATTTAGCCTTTTTCCGGTCCATTTCTCCTAGTCCCTTGACATACACACACACCCGACTAACCACCAACGCACACACCCATGCATAAAGAAACTCATCTCTGGTGCAGCGATAACCAGATTGATTTGACCAGGAAACATGCAAATGATTTTTTCACAGCTTCCCAATGTCCAATATACCGGGTCACCGCTTTCTCTAGCTTTTAAAGGACAGGAGGGGTGTGTGTTTGTGTGTGTGTGTGTGTGTGTGTGTGTGTGTGTGTGTGTGTGTGTGTGTGTGTGTGTGTGTGTGTGTGTGTGTGTGTGTGTGTGTGTGTGTGTGTGTGTGTGTGGCTGTGGCTGTGTGCGCGTGCGTGCGTGCGTGCGTGCGTGCGTGAAAACACGCCTGACAATGTTCTAAAATGATGGATGATGATGAAGTATTAAATCTATCGCGACTAAGAGAAATCTCTATATTACTCATTCTGTCCTCTGCCATTGAGTTCAATGATTAATTCAAATGAAATCATATTAATCTATTATACGTGCCGGTCTCAGATCTATTACAGTTATTCATTTTTATATAATTGTATACTATGGGTGTGATTTATAACAAGGAATAAAAGTTACAAAAAACACACAGACAACACAGTGTTTTCCTCCGTTTGAGCATTTGTTTGTGTTCTCCGAAGCGATCGATACTTCAATTTGAATGCTTGGCTATATTTTACAGTGTGTATGCGTGTGAGCGTGCACACGAGAACATGTTTGTTTGTGTGGGTGCGTGTATGCTTGCATGTGTCTTTGCGTGTGTGTGTTTCTGTCCGTGTCATCAAACATGAGGCAACACTACGTCAGTGGAAGGGCCATAAAGTACCCACATTCACTTGGCTTTGGTGTCTCGTGAGGTAGAGGACCGGATAAAAACAGCCATGGTAGATAAAAGAAAGTCAAGAAATAAAAGCCAGAGAGAGGGAGAGAGGGAGGGGGAGAGAGGGAACGGGTGAACATATACAGCAGAATGTCAACTATTGAGCCAACCGACCATAAAATCGATATAATGACTCCATTAGAGAACTGCCTTCCCTCTCCCCTGGTGCCCTTAAAAAGTGATAGAGGTGTGTGTGTTCTCATGTGCTTTCCTCTATCCTCTCCTTTAACCTCTCACTTCACCCTTCCATTCAGTCGGGGGAGATGGGGTCTTAGAAGTCTCTTTCAGTTACACCACATTATGAGCTTCTGGAGACATGAATAACTGGGACATTATTAAAGCAAACTGTGATTTCAGCGCAGGCATTGAAACGAGAATATTGGTGCATGTGCACGTGCGTGTGCGGTATGGGTGTGTGTGTGTGTGTGTGTGCCAGCAAGCATGCTCACACACACACACACACACACACACACACACACACACACACACACAAACACACACACACACACACACACACACACACACACACACACACGTCTCTAACCGAGTCGCTCGGCTAACTTTTATTTCCGTCTGACCGCGGGCTCGTAAAAAACACATTCTGGCACTGCCAGCGAAACGCCCCAAGCCACTCCTCAGGTACTTGGGTTTTACACTTTCCTTCCCCGCAAATCCCTTCAGTTGCCCCCATTCTCCGCCTCTGTCTCCATCTGCCCCCGTGTCCATCTCTGTCCCCATAACAACCTCTTGTTATCCTTTTTATGACACTCCGGTCCAACCGCTCGCACAATCCCTCCCTTCACCCCTGGCTCCCTGGATCTTTTTTCCATTCTGTTGTTGTACTGTGTTGTTTGGATGTCCACCAACAGTGTGGATCCGCTGGGAGTTGTGTGTCCACTTAAGGGCTACAGAGCATGCCAGCTGTTGGGGCTCTGCTGATAACCAGTAGGACAGGACGGCCCACGCAATGCAGAGCAGTCGACGAAAAGCCATAAAGCCCTCGTAGTCGGCTCCAAACTACCGCTAGCCAAACGTACAGCCGGGCAAAGAAAAACACAGGCGCCAAACAAAGAGATTCTTTTTACCGTGTTGGACTCATAACAAACGACCTTTCTATTGAGTACAGACACACAATGCCGTTTAACAATAAAGTACTGTTCGTTAAATGGAAGGACATTTCCAGGGTGTTAAGCATCTAAAATGGTGGCGACGGCAAACCCAGGAGAAGGAGCACGGCCGGCTATTGACACTAGAGATCGTACAATATTAATGTCAGGTCTGCAGGCGAGGCACCCCCCCTTGACAACCACAGAGGACTTTATTGAATTATAGATCATATGTAAACAGGATGCTAGACGCATGGTACTAGACCCTGCAGGGGCCAGCAATGTGTTATGCTGTGTGTGTGTGTGTGTGTGTGTGTGTGTGTGTGTGGGTGTGTGTGTGGGTGTGTGTGTAGGGGCGTGTCTGTGTTTTCAATGTGTATGGCAGCAGGTGTTAATCGGCTATAAGAGGCCCACATTATCAGAGAAACAATAAC
>NC_079417.1:14356627-14364127 GCF_026213295.1 Gadus chalcogrammus
GAAAAAGAGTGAGAGAGATAGCTCATGGAAAATAGCAGAGTAAGGCAGAACCAGCAAAGGGGGAAGGCAGGGAGAAAAACGGGGATACGGCATAAGTAAGAAATATACACTCTAAACCGTGTGCACCATGTGAGTGTGTGTATGGGTACATGCATATGTGTGCATGAGGGCAAGCGTGCATGTTTATGTGTATGGGCATGTTGTCTCCAGGATGAACTCCATGCTGGCTGGGTTTAAGCGGTCTGAGCTGACATTGGTATGTGGAGTGGAATAAGAGATTGGCTGAAGACACACACACAAACTATGAAGTCACACACTGCAGACACCATAGACGCCCTGGCAGACAGGCAGATATGTTCTGTATTATTTATTTATTTATTTATTTATTATAATTACTATTATTATTCCTTTTAATACTTCTGTACTTTGGTCATGTGAATGTTTATTTTCCATGCGAATAAAGCCCTTGAATCTTGAGAGACAGCCAGGCAGACAAACAGACAGCTCGAGGCAGAAGACAATAGGAGAAAGAGACATATAGAGAGGGGTATGTAGAGAGGTATCCCTCTCTATATACAAAGAGAGAGAGAGAGAGAGAGAGAGAGAGAGAGAGAGAGAGAGAGAGAGCGAGAGAGAGAGCGAGAGAAACAGGAAGAACAGGTGAAAAGGGAGACAGGGATCAGACAGAGAGACGGCCAGCCAGACAGACGGAGAGGGAAAGTGAGACAGAGAAGGTGAAAGAAGAACAGAAACATGGGGGTTACTTGAAACCTAAAAGGTGTCAGATGGCCCAGCGGCTTCCCTTCTCTACTCAGTGTGTAAAACCTCCAGACCTCCGGATCAGATTGGGAGCGGGACTGCACATGATCCCAGGAATGAGGGGCTGATGGCAAGACATGGCTAGCCACTGAGGCTTTGAGCGTTGCTCTGGGTAGGAGGGTTTAGGAACATGACGTTGGCGGTACGCTTTCGTTTGGGTTCTGGGTTCTGGATCTCTAGAGTCGTCCTCCACTAAAATAGTGTCACTGTCAGAGTGCAAAATACAACCTGGAGATGATTTGGCTGCATGTAATTGTCTCAAGACCAAAATCGTTTTCAATGTGATTCATCATTATAGTCGAAGATAGTTATTTTTAAGTGAAAACTATGTATTCAATAAACGACCTTTGTCGCAAACCATTCAGTGATGCATATCAACTCAGTGAGAATCTACTGCAATGTGTGTGTGTTTATAATTATTTGTGTAAAAAAAAGAGTACTAAAACATATGTTACTCTGAATAATAATTGGAATGGATGTTCTTAGTCTTATACAAGCCCCCCCGTCGCACACAGTGTGTAAAAGGGCATTGTCTAAATGAATTCACTGACTTCCGGCGATGACAGCATATGGCTCCCTTCACAGGCCACTAGCATATTGGACATGGCTGTATGTTTAACTCGGAGTGCCTGAGTGACAGCAGCTGTAATCTCTAGCTTACACTGCTTCCCTATGCGGGGCTCCCAGTATGTGCAGACTGGTATTTGAAGCGACTCCAAAATGAACAATGACATATGTACATCTGTGTGTGTCTGTTTGTGTGAACCATTGCTTAACTCTGTGCTATGCCATAGGCCATAGTCAACTGGATACATTCTGTTGAAGTTTCCCTGGCACACTCCCTCTCTCTTTCTTTCTCTCTCCTCCTCTCTTCCTCTTGATCCCTTTCTCCGTCTCTCTCTGGCACTCTCCCTCTCTCTCTCTTTATCTCCCCCCCACTCTCCCCTGATGTGTTTTCCATGTGCGGTGGAAAGACAAACACAGCTGCACTTTAATGACTCAAATGCTTCTGGGATTTAGTGTGTCTTTATGTGTGTGTGTGTGTGTGTGTGTGTGTGTGTGTGTGTGTGTGTTTGTGTGTGTGTGTGTGTGTGTGTGCGTGTGTGTGTGTGTGTGTGTGAGAGAGAGCGTTTCTGCAGTTTCTGTGCTCTTTTTTGGACCACTTCAGTG
The DNA here is from genome assembly GCF_026213295.1 of Gadus chalcogrammus. Lineage (NCBI taxonomy): Eukaryota > Metazoa > Chordata > Actinopteri > Gadiformes > Gadidae > Gadus > Gadus chalcogrammus. The sequence goes on from NC_079417.1 coordinate 14,358,617, forward strand.
CGAAAGCTACCACAGCTATATATCCCCTATGCCTCCCACACAAACACACACATACTCATGCCTGTGTTTCTGTTTTTGTGTGTGCGTGTGCGTGTGTGTTTGTGTGTGTATATGTGTGGAGGGGAGGGCAGGGTGTGGTCCTCCAATACTTTACAAAACCAATAAGGTATTTATGAGTGGCTTTGCTTGCCTGGAAATGACTCGTCTGCCCTGTGTCAACATATAGCGGAAGAAACGAAACGCGTGCACACACACGAAACACACACACGAAATACACACACCCACTGCAGGCGGTGGTGTGAGTGTGTGTTTGTGATGGAGGGTGTGCGTGTTTGTGTGTATGTCCAGGCCAGGGGCGACAGGCCGTAAGCTGTAGATGACTAGAGAAAACAAGGCCAGAGCAGAGTGACGGATGACTCCAACATAAACGCATCTCTTAACACGATGCCCCGCGTTGTCCTCCATTAAGCACACACACAGGAGGAGCTTGCTCTCTCTTTCTCTCTCTCTCTCCCCCTCTCCCCCTCTCTCTCACTCTCTCTCCCTCCCTCCCTCCCTCCCTCCCCTTCCTGTGCATCGACGTTCCAGTAAACCAGTAAACCGAGATAGGGAGTTGGCGGATCATTGGATTTGATCACTGTGTCTGCGTTCAGCTATCGTTGTGTAAACGCTGAATCGATGCTGGTTGTATGTTTTCAATCACACCGTTTTCAACAGTCAATATGGATGTAAAGGACCCTCCCTCACCATGGTTTGGATAAAACACTGCAGCTTACGTTACTGTTGTAATGAACCGTAGCAAGAATCTTTCTAACAGATGTATACCAAAGATTCAACCGTAATCACATTATAGGGTAAGAATATACATTGAAGGCAAATGGGAACAAACATCCGATCCAAACCATTCCACTCTATTTCTCAAAGCTGTTGAATCAAAAACTAGACGACATACATGCTTGACGAGTGTGTTTCGTACGTTATGGCCTCTCCATGATGCATGGGTCACATGATCCATCATGTTGCAGTGTGCAGATAACCATGTGCGATGGTGTGCGCGGACACACACACACACACATGCCCGCACACACACTAGCACACACATTGCCGTCAATGACTTCCCTTGAAATCTATACATATCCAGTAATATAGCTCCTATATAGCGCCGCGACTTTTAAAGGGTGGCCCATGGGTCGAATAAAGAGGAGGGATCTTTAGCAATAACAGTGTAATAAAGTATAAAGAGTTATATATACGGCGGTGAGCACGTATCTATACAGTGGGCCTGTGTGTGAGGAACGATTTATGGTGCATCGTCAAGATTGATCACGAACAAATGTATAACCCATATACGAGCCCCCACAACATACAAGTGGGGGCAGACATAAACGGACGCACAAACGATGTTCTCCTAACTCAACAGATCCGCATGGATAAGGAGTAATTGAAAGGGGTGACCTTAGCAATTCAAACCTTCTAGTAGTTGCCTGTTTGCTGGTCAGCCCATGTTTGTTTGGTACTTCCCTTCCTTCTTTCGTCCACCTCTCTCTCTCTCCCTCCCTCTCCCTCTCCCTCTCTCTCTCTCTCTCTCTCTCTCTCTCTCTCTCTCCCCCTCCCTCCCTGCCTCCCTCCCTCCCCCTCCCTCCCTCCCTCTCCCTCCCTCCCTCTCTCTCTCTCCCTCCCCCTCCCTCCCTCCCTCCCTCTCTCTCTCTCCCTCTCTCTCTCTCATGCACTGGTTGGTGCTTGGAGTCTTTCATTCAAGGGACGGGACAAATCGACTCTAATGTGTGTGTCTGCTGCCAGTCTTTCCCAGTATGGCACTACATGCCTTATAATAGAAAACATATGACTGGCCTCTTACTCCCCCGTCCCAAACCAGCCTACCACTTCAACCCACCGAGCCCAGCATACCCAGCCCAGTCTGCCATACCCAGCCTGCCAAGTCCAGGCTACCCAGCATGGCATACACACACACACACACACACACACACACACACACACACACACACACACACACACACACACACACAAAACTTCTGTGTGTGTGTGTGTGTGTGTGTGTGTGTGTGTGTGTGTGTGTGTGTGTGTGTGTGTGTGTGTGTGTGTGTGTGTGTGTGTGTTTAAAACAGGCCCTTTGACGGCCTTGGAACTACAATGAGACTGGTTGTCCAATGATTAGAATAATTTTTCGTTGCTAAAATAAAGTCATTAAATAAATAAATATTTATAAATATTTATAAATATATATATATATAATTACAAATAAATTGTTTGAGGATTAGATATGTCGACCAACAGCCAACATGGAAGCTGCTCTCTCTCTCCCACCATGACACACTGTCTTTCGCCATCTCCTTGTCCGACCCTCACTCCCTCTCCCTCTCTCTTTCTCTCTCTATCTTACAACGAAAAAGCTCTGCTCATAATGGAAATGACAGCTCTATCAATCTAAGACGTCAATCCCCTGAAATAAGCGAGACCCAACTAGTTCTGGGTTCTTCCTGATCTCATCTCTGCAAGGATCATATTTCCGAGCAACAAACAAATTGCCATTAGTCAATCGAATTAGTCCCTCTGCCCGAGAGCTCTGCAGCCAAACTATATAATGTTCTGGGAATGACACAACAATAATAATCTAAAGCAATGGCGGCTTACATTGCAGCTTCCCTAAGAAATGAATAACAACATGAATTCATACATTTGTGTGTGTGTGTTTGTGTGTATGTGTGTGCTCATGCAGCCAGCAGCTCATATACATGAGGAGGATCCCACTCAAAAGGACTGATGCCACTACGTGCCGTAGCAAACACCAGCGGCAGCACATTTTGTACTTTCCAGTCTCAGTGACTTAATGCTCAGAGGAAAAAGCACAGAAAAAACGAAAAAGGAGAGACAGACAGCCGTGTGTGCACGTCAGCAGGCGCACGCACACATACACACACACACACACACACACACACACAGACAAACGCATAGACACACTTCCTTCCGACCAATTCCCCTCCTGCCTTGATGGGGTCTGGCCGGAAGCAGTCGTTTTCCTGAACGGACACATCCCTTTCCCTGAATAGTCCCTCAGCCCTGATGTAGCGCCAGTAAATCACACACACACACACACATGAGCACACACACACATACACGCAAACACGCTCACATGAGCGCACACACACGCGCACACACACACACACACACACACACACAAACACATGCACCAAAAAAGATAACACACACACGCACACACACAGTCATTTGCTCGCTCGCACACATACACAAACAAACACACACACACACACTTTTGCATGCATTTACATGCACACACTCGCATCTGCAACCACATACACACACGTCACACAAACAGACAGGGAGAAAGTGATAAAGAGGAGAGGGAGAGGGAGAGGGGGAGGAAAGGGAAGATGAGGAAACTCAAAAAACAGGAGTTGCCCACCGAAGATATAAATATAACAGTGGTAAAAATGAGAGCAGATGTGTGATTTGAGTCTCTCTCTCTGTCATTCGTTTCTGTCACCTAGGGGCAAGAGCCAGACAGATCGGTGAGGGAGGGGGGGGAAGCATTCGCCAAAGGCGACGATAGCTCTTCCAAGCTAGAAACATTAAATACAAAAAAAGTTTTGAAGCCATAAAAATGATACGCTTCAGGAAATACTTTGGGAGAAGGGGCCGGCGTCGCGGAGGTCGACGTTACCAGCGTGAAGGAGGCTCGGGGAGGTTCACCCCCAGAACGGTAGAGACCGCAGGGATCAATGAGCCAAAGGATGAGACACAGGGGGCCAAAAAGCCTGGAGTACAGAAGACACTGTTTGGGTGTTTTCTCGTCCCCAAAACCATGCGCTCACCACGTCCGTGCCCCCGCTCTGTTCACTTTGTTCCACTCCCCCTCTCGCTTATCAACAATCTCCCGCTCCCCGGCTGCGCTTACAGGAAATCAAAAGACATTAGGCGGACCTCAAACCGGCCAGATTGAAGCTATTTCCACATCCCCGTCTCCTAACCTCCACTTAGCAAAGCCCAGTCGAGCAGAATAATGTGTGCCACCTGCTGACCCCACCCTACCGGTGGGGGAGGGTGGGTGGGGGGATCCTTTGATCATGACCTCCATACTGTCTGACCCCCTACCAAACCCTGACGGGGGGGGGCCGGCTTAGTTTCCACCACTCCCTATTGGTTAATCATAATGCACCCCCTCTGCAACCAGGCACTGTGCTGTAGACCATGAAGTCTAAAGAGGCTCGCTTGGCTTCTCTGGGAAACTAATAAGGCCATCTAAGGTAGAAGTGGAATCCGGGAAGTATTAAATGGAGAAATTGGCCAGAAGTTCTCGTAAAGAAACGGTATCCTTTTCAGATGTCGCTTTCCTTTCATGCGCGTCTGTATTTATTAAATGTGTTAAACGTATGGGTATAACATTCGCCAGTTTAAATCCAACACAAATGCAATTTGTCATTTTAACAGTTGAAAAGGCACAGCTCAGATCTCTTTAGTTATTTTCTTTTTTATACTGAGCCTGAACCAATAACTCACACTGCACAGTAAAAGCACACGCTTTCTAGAAAAACATCTTTATAGGTCGTTGGATCTCACAAAACAGTGGAGAGGCGGTGCGCGTTGTCACGGCAACGTGCTTGTCCAGGAACCATACGGGATGCCACGTATGTGTGAGGAGGTGAAGGAGGAGGGACGCACGGCCTCATGTCGGGGTGACTCACTCTTCACCTCTTCCCTCCTCTCCTCTTCTATTCTACTAAAGCTACGCAGGAGAGAGACGCCTAAATCCCGGCCAACAACCCCGGGCTTCCCCAAAAAGTACATGTTTCGGGCCAGAGGTTCCGATGTTTAGTAAGCAAGTAAATATTTATCGGGTACAATTTTTATTGGTAAAGATAGAAAATGAGAAGATTTCCAGAAGAGACCGTTTTCAGGATGTTTTTGTTCCCAAGTGGAAAGCAAACAAACAGGCTCTCGAAATAGACTCATCTAGTCCGACTCTTTCTGTGGCCCAAACACGTTTCGACTCAAATTTCATGTCAATTCAAACAGACTATTATATCCAATCCCGTAGAAGGTCTTTATTACAACAGTCTTGTAAAATATAAGCATATGCCCTATAATTACAGCTTCTGAACATCTTTGAAGTCTTTTTATGAAGGATTAGCACTGTTTTTCCTAGGCGTCAACGGCGTAGACCTTTTACTGTATTAACGAGCGAGGGAACCTGTCCTGGCCAGAGACACCGAGCCAAGGTCCTCACCACAGCAAGAGCTCCCCCTGCATGGTTTCCTGTTGTGATCGGCAGGGGCTGACGGACCCTCTCATTATGGGGAATGTAGATGAAAATCTGAGCTAAATGTGGCCATTACCATGCAAGCGTGTCTAATATTGCTGGGTAGACCTCTCACACACACACACACACACACACACACACACACACACACACACACACACACACACACACACACACACACACACACACACACACACACACACACACACACACAC
>NC_079417.1:14369127-14436627 GCF_026213295.1 Gadus chalcogrammus
GAGAGAGAGAGAGAGAGAGAGAGAGAGAGAGAGAGAGAGAGAGAGTGAGCGCAAAAGCTCCTGAGAGGAAGGAATGCTTTTGCAGAGGCAGAGAGAGAGAGAGAGAGAGAGAGAGAGAGAGAGAGAGAGAGACAGAGACAGAGAGAGAGAGAGAGAGAGAGAGACAGAGAGAGAGAGAGACAGAGTGAGAGACAGAGTGCGAGAGAGAGAGAGAGAGCTTTTGCGAACGAACTGGAAGTGGAGGAGTGTGGTCGGAGAGAGAAAGGGGGAGGGAGGGAAGGGAAGACAGATAGGAGGGGCAGGAGGTGGAAGGCTGTTCACTTGTTCCTCTGACGGAAATGCGCTCCGGAGGATGAAGGAGAGGGAGAGAGAACATTCTCCTTGTGTTCTCCAACATACAGGGAGTCCCTACACCCCAACCTCCTGCCTCCCGCCTCCTCACACCCCCACACACACTCGCAGAGCACACATGGCGCACAGGCAAACACTTGTGCGCTTGCCATGTGTGTGTGTGCTTGTGTGCGTGCTCGTGGAGGCATCACTTAACCTTATTAAGGCTCTGAGCTAAGCCACCACTCAAGACCGAATCACACATCTGAGAGATGACATGGGTGATTGAGGACGTACTCACACGTACACACGGCTATAACATGGTGCAATACAACAATGTGTGGGTTTGACTTTGAGCACATATGAAATCATGCACACACACACACACACACAGCTTGTGCGGTGAAATCAAACTGCATACAAGAGAAATACAAGTGTGTGTGTGTGTGCGTGCGTGCGTGCGCGCGCGCGCGTGTGTGTGTGTGTGTGTTACATAAAAAGCACTAAGGCGCAAACAAAGGTGTCTGCCATGTGAGAGAGAGAGGGGGGAGAGGGACAGAGACAGAGAGAGTTAGGGGGAGAGAGAGAGACAGAGACAGAGAGAGGGAGGGGAGAGGGAGAGACAGAGACAGAGACACAGACAGAGAGAGGGAGACACACACACACACACACACACACACAGAGGGAGCTGATGGTGTGGGCTGTATAGAATGTGAGTGTGAGTGTTGAAGCACTTGAGTGCTATTGTGTAACAGGATACCACACATAGCTCTTGCGCAGCCCAAATCCCCACTGTCTTTCCGGGCATAGCAAGGTTTCGGTCCCCCCCAACCCAATCGCTCCGTCACTCACCTTGTGATTTAGTATTGAAATCACATTTATAACAGCGACACATTCTTGGTCTCAATGGCATGCACGCAGGCACACAGGCACACACTCAAAAACTTGAGTATAAATTTCATAGATCAAAAGTAATTGTGCTAGCATGGGAACCAGACGAATCTGTGAGCTCATGTTTTTTTTGTACCGGCATATGTGTCTGGCCCACCTCCCGTTCAGACAGGTTTCCAGCAGACCTGGACTGGGTCGGGCTTATCTCAACCATTATTATCGAAAAATAAATGGTTGATTCTGTTGACTACAATGACTAGAGAGGAGCCCCTTATGGGAGCGCCCTTGGTTTCGCATTTTCCATACAGAACCAAGATGGCTGCCGCTGATGTGACACGTTCCTTGCTCTGATTGGTTGCAAGTCGACCCAATTGCGTCCCAGAGCCATTTTGTTTCGTGCCCGTGGACAACGCCCCCTTGGATATCCAGACTATCCAGAGAGGTTCCAAACGAGTACATGTTTGTACACATGACGTAAAGAGGTGCGTCCTTTTTGCTAAACTCTTACTGGAAATGTACTGGCGCTTTCAAGATGCGTTCGGTGAAACACTGCGAGTGACTCAAAGAGTCTTGAGTCTTTCACTAAACAACAGCGGCTCCGGACCTAATCCCTCATCCCGAGGGGAAGCGCCTGTTACTCATTCTAATTCAGTCTAAAATAAGACACTGGCCAATGCCCTTTTGCCGGCCCCCCTCTCTCAGGCTGGACCCAGCGATGGGCCACGTCATTGTTTATTATTAGGACCGCACGCTCCCCTTCCGTTTACCCGGGCTGGCTCACTCAGCGGGGAATGCACTGAGGCAACGACAGGATGATAAGGTGAGAGAGGGGGAGCCAGAGAGGGTAAGAGCGAGAGGGAGAGAGAGTATGAAAGGGACTTGAAAGAGTGCATCCTAACATCCCTCACATGTTTCACCCTTCACCACAAAATCCAAAAGTGTATACGCTCACATGTGTAAAAAGGTTTCCATCGATCTAAGCTGACCTTAATGGCAAGTGATTGGCACATCAAACAGAGAATCCGTCTAAGGGGGGAAAATAAACACTATCTGATCATCCAATCAGCAGAGTAGGAGCCCCTTTGTGCCGTCATGCCCGCATTGGGAGGCCCCTGGGAGGCTCCTGTTACATCACAGTGTATATTGTGGAAGGTGAAGGTTCCCAGACAGCGTCGCAGACAAAAACACACTGACACACTCAGCTATACACATGCATGCACACACACACAAACACACACAGACACACATACCGAAGTTAACACACACACACACGCACACACACACACACACACACACACACACACACACTAATCACGACCAGTTACCATGGGGATTGGAGAAATAGGAAAAAAGGTTGTTGCTGCAGGTTAATTGTAAAATGGAAATCGGTAATGTATGTGTGTGCGTGCGTGTGTGTGTGTGGAGCATGCATGTCTGCCAGGCGGTGTATGAGTGAGTGTGTCTGCTCAGGCCATCCATGACCTTCCTAGTTCTAATTTGGAAAGCAACCACAAAGCAGTAGCTTCATTCACTTGGCAAATGACCAAAATGACCAATATTTTCCTATCAATATTTAACTTTTAACTTCCTCTCAACACAATGATAGATGGATGTTTGTACACCACAAAGAAAAACTGATAACTCAGGAGGATGTATTCCCCTGTATTTTGTCAACCCGTTTTCACTCAAATGTATGTGAAAGTGCATTGAACTGCGGCTGCAGAATGTTTCCATGTTTGACATCGAAAGTTAAACAAGAATGGATATAACGTTGTTTGCAAGAAGTCAAAGTCAGCCATGTGATGAGAAACAGTGCAGGTCAGCTTAATTTGATTAGCTCTCTTGTTGCTTACTTGATGCCTTCTGTCCGTCTTTAAAGCGTCAGTGAACCCCCTGCTTTAGCTCGAGTTTGGAAACGATGATTATATAAGTGACGTTGTATATGCAATGCGCCACACACCATGGCGCTATACTAAAAGGGTCCTGGAAGCTGAACCCTCCCCCAGACGCAGACGTCAACATCAACCGCTGGCCAAATGAAGCTCCACATGCGGAGCGCGCGCAATTCAAAAACTGGTTGGCAGAGACTCGCAAAAAGATAGGATTTGACTCCTGTTTTTCTAAATGACAGACTTATTTAAGTAACACTGACGAAATGGTATTGATGAATTGAGCGGATTAATCGAGGAAATATTAACACATAACCCCCCCTTCCCCCGAAAAATTGACTTTGGTTCCACTTCCACTCTAAAGAAACTGAGGATTTCCACTAAATTATTTCCTAGTTAGTAAAAACACAAAATGTATTTCAAATGTTTTGTTGTGGTCGAATACAATGCAAGCCAGTTGTTGTGTACAGTAGCCTCAATCCTTTGTGCCTCAATACCTCAGGAAGTCAGGGAGGGGGGGAGTCAAGGGTGACGAGGAGTGGAAAGGAGAGGAGAGGAAGGAGGAATAAGGAGAGGAGAGAAGGGGAGAGAGCATGAGAGGAGATGAGGGATAGGGATAGAGGAGAGGAGGTCGGGAAAGAAGAGAGTTGAAAGGAGTGAGGGATAGAAGAGAGGATAGGAGCAGAGAGAAGGAGAGGAGAGAAGAGAAGAGTGGAGGAGATGAGAGGAGGGAATAGGGGTGATATGAGAGGGAACGGGGGGAGAGATTGAGGGTAGCAGAGGAGGGATAGAGGAAAGGAGAGGAGAGAGGGATAGGGAGGGGAGGGGAGGCGAGAGTAGACTAAAACACAAGCAGGCCAGTTCATACCTTCGGAATTCCCGGTCGATCCATCCAGTCAGCATAAATAGCAGTGAGGGTGAGGCCTCTCCTGAAACACAGAGACCCAAGTGTGAGTGTAGGATAATTGCTATTAGTGCAGCGATGGCCGTTATTGCTCAAGACAACATAATATGAAAACACAACCCAGGGAAAACATCATCATGATCATACAGGACTACGCCTTAAACAAATTCGTGGTCACACCCACTTTGTTTGACACATGCAGGTACAAGGAGTGGCATGTCCAGAGCAGAGACCTCTGGATTGAAACATATATTAAGGTGTCCCCGTGTGTGTGTGTGTGTGTGTGTGTGTGTGTGTGTGTGTGTGTGTGTGTGTGTGTGTGTGTGTGTGTGTGTGTGTGTGTGTGTGTGTGTGTGTGTGTGTGTGTGTGTGTGTGTGTGTGTGTGTGCGTGCGTATGACAGGCACTCTTGCCTGTGCATGGCAAATAGTAAGCATAAGGTTTAGAAGGACACAACCCTGCGTGTATGCGTGTGTGTGTAAAAATTATATATAGTGTATAGGTGCATACGATATATGGAAATTAAGTATATAAAATGCTAATATATACAAAGTAAGGCTCTGCAGATTAACACAAAGCCTAAGGTAAATGTCATTATATGCACTCGTAATACACAGATTAATAGACCTCAACTCTTCATATTCATAAACACACACAACACAATGCAAACCTATACCCACACTCGTTGGTGTGTGTGTATATGTGTGAGATCCTGTGTGTGTGTGTGTGTGTGTGTGTGTGTGTGTGTGTGTGTGTGTGTGTGTGTGTGTGTGTGTGTGTGTGTGTGTGTGTGTGTGTGTGTGTGTGTGTGTGTGTGTGTGTGTGTGTGTGTGTGTGTGAACCTGGGCAGCGTCAGCAGGCATATAGGCATCTATTCTGGTCCAAATACCCGCTCTTCCAGCTTCCAGTCACAATGTTTACTGAAAGTGGCATCAGACACAAATATTGACTGTCCCTGACTGGCTAAACTCTGCCTCTATTTAATTCAATCCCACCCTGAGCAGGCCAGTGGCAGGATGCACACTGCAGCCAAGAAAAAGCCAATGCTTAGAGGGAGAGAGAGGAACACACGTGGAGAGAGCGATAGAGAGAGAGACACACACCAACAGAAAGAGAAAGAGGGAGAGAGAAGGGCAGATAGAGCGAGTGAGAGGCAGAGAGAAACATAGACAGAGAGATGGAGAGAAAGAGAGAATGAGACAGAGAATGAGAAAAGGGCAGAAAGAAATAATGAAAGAGAGAGAAGGGCAGAGAGAGTGACAAAGACAGAGTGAGGGCGAAGGGCAGAGAGAGAGAGCGAGAGAGAGACAGAGACAGAGACAGAGACAGAGAGGGAGAGAGAGCAAGCAAGAGCGAAGGCCAGAGTGAGACTTAGACCGAGAGAGTTAAAGAGAAGGGCAGATAGAGAGTGAGGGACAAAGAGACAGAGGGAGCAAGACAGAGAGAGAGAGTGAAAGACAGAAAGAGCAAGACAGAGAGATAGGACGGCAGAAAAGGCAGAAAGCAAGACAGAGTGAGAGAGATAGACGGAGAGAGGAGGAGGTGGAGGAGGAGACAGACATATAAAAGGCTTACAGGGAGAGGAGGAGGTTAATGAGGAGCAATCGGGAGGGTAAGGAAGGCGACCGGAAGGGAAGGGAGGGAGGAATGACAGGAGGCTAGCAAAAGGAGCTGTTATCCTTTTACACTTCAATTAACAGCAGAGTGGATGAGACTGCTCCCTTAACAGGATTGGTATGAGCAGATTTCATTGCCTGTGGATTTTGGTTTTGTTTTGCACTGCAGGGATGTATTGGTTAATCCATTACTTATAAAACCAAGACTCAAAATAAAACATTTCATATCAGACACTGACAAACAATAAGTGAATCAATTAATCAATCAATAAGTCAAAAAGATAAATAAAATACCATATTATAACATAATTTATTTTTTAGCAAGTAAGATATTGAGAATATTTTTCTTCCAACCAGGCTACACAAAGTAGGAACCATGTGATCAAGCAGATTGATTTTGAGTTCAGTTTGTTTTCTTTGTTTGCAGCAAAGCATCATCCATTATTCAAAGCATTGTAGCCTGAGCGTTTTCTCGATGCACTTGTACATACTTCAACATGTCGGGGAAGGTATCGAGCAGCATTTGCAAGAAATCCTGTGAAGGAAATAAAAGCACAATAAATATAAACATCAGCAACGCAAATAGATGTGGAGCTCAAACGTGGTGAAGGTAGAGGCAGAGGAAAGAGGTGAGACAAAAAGATCCACCTTTGATTGAATGTCATCAAATGTTATTTGTAACACGGAGAGAGAGAGCAAAAGCGAGAGAGAGCAAGAGAGAAAGAGAGGGAGACAACCACTTCAACAACATAAGCCAGGTGGGATATATCACAGAGATGAGGAGACACACACACACCGGCGTGTGTGCACAGTATCCACTGAAAATCGCACGCACATAAAACACACACACACACACACATCCAGATGTGATCAGTCAGCCTCACAGGCTCAGTAAGTTAAACACACGTGACTAGTCCTGATGCCTCATCATCAATCTAGTTCCGCTGTCTCACTGGTCTCAAAGAGCCGTAACATAAGCAAAAAATGTGATAAATACACGTTTACCCCTCTTACTGGCTCATAGAACAATCTTCTGAGGAACCTTCTATGTTTAGTTTGCTTCCACTGCCCTGCGAAAGCGGATAAGGGACAGTTTTGCTGGTCAGTTCTATCCAGAGATAGCTACTTAGCTTACCGTTTCTTGTCTGCCCAATCCATCAGACCCCGACCCCCCCCCCCCCCCCCCCCCCTCTCGCCCTCACACACCGGATGGAGAAGGAGCTAGCCTCTCCTATGTTTTCCTCCTCTAGGTTTCAGCCTTCTCCCAGTGGATTACAGGGGCTATTTCTTTCCCCTTTATATGGTCATTAAATCCCAGCTTGTGAGACTTTAACTATGATAAAGGGTCAAAACAAATAAACTTGGCTTGGCTTGTGAACCCTTCATTGGCCCGTACCTGGGAGAGAATGAGCTGCCCGTGGTATTTCATCACAAACTGTCGGAAGAAGTGGATGAGTTGGCATTCCCCCACCTCACTGGCCAGGAACGTGAGCAGGAAGTAGCCCTGGACGGCACACATTGACAAAAGACAGACACATCCATTATCGGCTGGTAAGTCAAAGCTGTTAAGCCCTGAGTCTACGTGTTATACCTGTTATTCACAACAGCCCATACAAAGGAAAAGGACCACCTAAAATGACCGCCATACATAGATTCACTGATACAATATTCCTGGATTCTTGGATTTTTGTTTGTTATATTTTGTAACACACAAAAACCTCTTCTTTGCGTTCCTGGCTCTTCCTTGCCTTCCTGGCTCTTGTTTATAACCGGTTGACAGATTTCCCGCTATCAATCTTGCTATCGCGCTACGCTGGCCCACATTTCTTGACAGAAATGTGCCAACTTAAATCTTGCGGCAGGTGGAAAACATATGTTAGGGAGGAAAACGGCCCAGCGTCTCACCTTGAGGTAGTGCACCTGCATGAAGGTCTTGTCGGGGTTCAGAGCGTGTTTGACAAGCGAGGCGCCACAGTCACTGACCTCCCCCGTCTTCTCCATGTTGGGCCTGCAGAGAGACGGACAGATACACGCACACGGCGCCACACGGATCACAAGGCTACACTGATACAGGGTGGGCTAGATTGAATGAATAAATATACATACTGTTAATGTATACGTATAGCGGGATAAAGGCAAGAGGAGCGGAGGCGTTGTCTGGTCCATGTATGAGTCGTTTGAGAAGTGGGAAAAGACAGAAACTATGCAAAACGCAAATTTCATGTCAGCACCACAAAATCCAGCATCTCTTGCACTTCCTTCTATCTGTATTATGAATACAGATAAGCTGCATTTGCCAAGCTGCCATAATGGGCCCGAGGCGGGCTAGAAATCAAGCGGCACACTTTTAATGGCAGGACTCGGGTGTTTATACGACAGCATTGTGCTGATGTTACTGCCTGGGTGTCCCAGGAAAGCAACACATAGAGGAACAGACACAGACATACAAATACACACTTTATGAACACAACGTAAAAAATACAGACGTGTGCACATGAGTGCACACAAAAGCCAACTTCACACACATTCATTGCACACCTGCGCACACACACACACACACACACACACACACACACACACACACACACACACACACACACACACACACACACACACACACACACACACACACACACACACACACACAAACAGTCTTTTCCACACCCTTGAACGGCACATAAAGGCAATGGAGGCCAGACAAACAGAGCCGAGGTGTGGGATGGGGTGAGATGATAGTTTCAGTTAGCTGCTATTGATCTCGGCGGGCAGATGAACTCTGTGTTCCAATGGGAAGGCCTTGAAGAATCTCCCGCTTGCCTGGTCGATGCGCGAGGCGCCAGGCCTACAGATCAATACAACACTCATCAACCGTCCACGCTGTCACACACTGGAACACCGCTTCACCAAATACAACACACACACACACACACCCACCCGCACACGCACTTGCACACGCACGGTCGGAAGGTTCCCGCGCTTGCATGCAGACTATGTATGTACCTTCTTTAACAAACACACACACACACACACACACACAGACACAGAGGCACATGTAAAATATCTTTCACAAAGCATCCGTCTGACTGTTTGTGATATACCTGTTGATTGTTTTAACGTCTTGAATTAAAGAAAATATGACTAATCAGAGCACGTTGGGAAGTTAATAACGTAATGATTTGCTAACATTATTCTGGCCTTGGTAAACAAAGGTGAGGAAATTAGAGGAAATCAAGGGTTGGGAGGGTGTTCCCATGGAAATAACGGATAAGAGGTAAAGATTGAAAGAAAACAGGGATGTGTAGAGCAGAGGAGGGGAGTGCGGGGGAATGTTTGGTTTGTTCAATGACCTGAGAAGGGGGGGCGGTCAGCTTCCTGGAAGTCTGGAGTTCTGCGGAACAGCTCTTTCACCCCTGGGAGTGTTCCAATGATTTACACTCACTGATATACTATCTCCAACGTGAGGGATGACACGTTGAGACCTTGCGTTCACGGTAAACATGCTTTTAAAGTGGATAATTTCTCCATTATAAATGGTTTGGAATTCCTTTTGTGGTCACAAATCCCGACAACTGCACGGTGTATACGAATGTACTTGGTCCAAAACATAGTAGGGGAAACCTTTGTGAAAACGCAAGCATACCATACAGGGACCAACCCTTATAGTGAGGCTGGTGCAGGGTGGGGGTGAAGCGGTATAAGGTAACATGTACTCCTACAGGGCGTATATCTTTTGAGTATCTATAATAATAATAATAATCATAATAATGGTAATGTCTGTGATAGTACAGCAACATTTCTACCTTGCCGTGACATTCAGTTTTTTTTCCCCTCTGCCGGTAGGCTGACTGGAGGCTGCCTGTAACAGGTGATAAGATAGAGTCCCATTAAAGACAGCAGGGGTAGCAGAGTCCCCCAGCTGTGTGTGTGTGTGTGTGTGTGTGTGTGTGTGTGTGTGTGTGTGTGTGTGTGTGTGTGTGTGTGTGTGTGTTTATGTGCATGAGTTTCCGTGTGTTTATGTGCGGGGGCAGAAACCTGACAGAACGTATATCTCTGGTGTTGCGCGTATCAGTAATGTGCGTCAGGGACACTGAAGGCAAACACACACACACAGGCACACACACACACACGCACAAAATATGTTGATTCATGGCGGCGGTGTTAAACAAAAGCGGCGCGCCCTGTCGACCGGCCGGAACAGGGGTATACGGAGGGCCAAGCCTTCCCTCTTTCACCTCTCGCTCTTTGTGAGCGCTGATTTACAGCGCCTTTAAGAGGAATGGTTGTTCACCGCCTTAGAAAATCACACAATAGCTCAATGTATTTCAGAATATATGGCGCTCTTATCGGCCGTGTGTGTGCATGTGTACGTGTACATGTCCCTTTGGCCAGACCTGTGTGTGTATCTGTGTGTGTGTGTGTGTGTGTGTGTGTGTGTGTGTGTGTGTGTGTGTGTGTGTGTGTGTGTGTGTGTGTGTGTTGGCATGGGTGAGAAAGAGGAAATAGGGCGCTATTACTGACGGTACTTGACGTCAAACCACAACACACACACACACACACTTGACGTCACACATGTACACTCATGCTTGAACATGCACGTATATACACACACACAAACCACACACATGCTTGCACGTTGTGCACACAAACTTACACATACACACACAGAAGGACAGAAAACACACAAACCACACACATGCTTGCACGTGTGCAGTGCACACACACACACACACACACACACACACACACACACACACACACACACACACACACACACACACACACACACACACACACACACACACACACACACACACACACACACACACACACACGCACACACACTAGGGTTTTATGGCTCCGCAAGCTATATCCTGACAAATGACAGCGGGTTGAGTGTGGAAACAGGATAAGGTAGAGCTGGTCTCCCAGCAGCCCAGTAAATCAGCAGGGAGAGTGGCGTCTGGGCCAGTGGCTGCCCTAAATATAACTCATCTGAAATGGACTGATAAACAGGGGCCAACCGGGCCCCCGCAGGACCCTTGGGTGGTGGTGGTGGTGGTGGTGGTAATGGCGGAGGCGGTTGTCCATAGTGACCCACTGAACCTGCAAAAGCACAACCGGCCATTGTCTTTGGTTCATGGTTGGAGGAGGGCTAGGGGATGGAGGGGGGGGAATGGTAGGTGGTGGAGGAGGGAACAGGCGACGATGTCAGTAATGACATCGGAGGGTACAATGGAGTGTACGCGTTGTGCAGCGTGCAGGCGTTAATTTTACATCAAGCTTCAATTGGTAGGATCAGTGTTTTTGTGTGTGTGTGGGGGGGTGGGTGTCTGTGTCTGTGAATGAACATATCTGGCCATGGAATCCCAATGTGCTTCCCTTTTCCCTACTGAAAGAAAACTGCACTGGTTCTTAAATATTCTCAGTGAACCGCGACTGCCCAGAATTTACTTGTTTACTTGTATGATATTTCACCACAAGTGTTGGTGTTGCGGTGGGGAGACGGATCAGAACTCGGTGGTCGAGACAAGCAGACTGGCCCACATAAGTAGCCCAAAGACGGCTCTTTCTCTCAAATCAACATTATTATGTTCCATTACAAGGTTATTGAGAGCCAAGAGAAAGGCAAAGGGATACTAGGACTCAACAAAACCTTATCCCAACGGTATACGGTACCGTTCCATAATGCATCTTGTGGTTAAGCTGTGTTACTACTCATTGACTCGGTGGAGTGTTATGGTTTATGCTTCAGTGTACTCCGCAACAATCTCTCCACATGACAGATGTCTGCAGATGTACCAAAGCCCATCATGTGTTTGTGGATGTTTTTTGTGGACGTTATGTATTGTGTGTTGCATTAATAAGTGTTTGTGTACATGTCTGTTCAAGGTGTGTGCATGTTGTACGTGGTGTGCATGGTCTGTCTGTCTGCCTGTCTGCCTGTCTGCCTGTCTGTCTGCCTGTCTGTCTGACGGTGTGTGTGTGTGATGTGTTCATTGTTTTGAATACATGTGTGTATTTGTGTGTGCCAAGTTCTCCGTTGCTTTTCATCAGGTCAGGTGAACGAAACCCAAGCTTGATCCTGCTTCTCAGCCTCTGGTCACCTTTATGGGAAGGGAACATCAAGGAAGAGATTGAACCTGTCTGGGTTAAGTCATTCATGAGGATCATCTTCCCGTTGGCCTGGGGACAGTGATAATAGATGCTGAGGAACATGTTGAACAAGCTAACTGGCTTGGGAATCAAACTAGGCTGCTCAGGGAAGAAGCTATGCAGCTTAGAAACCAGGCTAGCCACATGACTAAGTAGCTCAGGAATATGGCTAGTAAGTTCGAGACAATGGTTAGGCAGCTCAGAACCATGGCTATCTAGCTCGGGAACAACACTTGTCAACTCGGTAATATGGCGAGCTGACTCGGCATCATGGCTAGGCAGCTCATAATATGGCTAGCTAGCTCTGGAACGAGGCTAGGCAGCTAAGGAATATAGCTAGCTAGCTATATTTCTGTGCTGCCTTGGGAAGGAATCTAGGCTGCACAGGAAGGAGGCAATGCTGATCCCAAGAGAAGGAGACCACATAGCCACCTCTTCCATGATGAGTTGATCAGGCTTTCCTGTCGCTCCCGGGCCTCTTCCAAGCCTTCCCTCATTTGGGAGTGAGGATCATGGGGAAATCCCTGCTGCATTCATTGTGGTCAGTTCTTTCTGTCAGGTCTGTGCAAAGGGTGAAACCAATCGCAGAAGGGAAAAAAAAAACTCTCACTAGTCTTAAAGGCACCCAGTGCAACTTTCGAGGCTTAAAAATAAACATTCAATTTCTAGTCTTTTTTACACGTAGTAAGTTTCAATAACTCCATACCATTACATACCGACATTCAAGCAGCAAAGCTCCTTGCTCCTTGAATGTCGATATGTAATGGTATGGAGTTATTGAAACTTACTACGTGTAAAAAAGACTAGAAATTGAATGTTTATTTTTCATTGAATGTTTACATAAAGTTGCACTGGGTGCCTTTAACAGGTACCAGGAATTTACTGGCCTTCAAACAGGTAAACAAAAAACAATAACTGACGATAAGGGGCAGACACTGGGGAACTTCAGCAACAAGGACACTGATGAACAGAATCAGATATCAACACAGTGGGGAGGAATTTGACAAATGACACACAGGAAAGAAGGTATTGGAGTTGGGGCACGCTTGTGACAATTAACTTATAATTAGTAAGCCTGTTCTGTTTTGTACATTGATAATGAATTCAGTAAATGCAGACAACATTTGTAATGGAGACAATTAGATCAACTCATAAAGTGCTAATTATTATTTGTGAGGCTGTAAAAACAGAAGCAGTAGTACAGGTTAATAAAGGTGGGCGCCTTGTTAACCGGGTGAAATAAGACGTAAGTTAAGTATTTATAAACTTATCTTCAAAGGTGCTTGACATCATTGAAGCAGCAGCTGTGATAATGTGATACAGATTATTCCAATTGAGTGGTTTATCATAAGTTACATTGACAAGAAACAACACTGTGTAAGAAAATACACCTTTGTATCAATATAGCATATAAAAAAATTAATATAGCCTTACACTGAAAAATGAGGATTAGTATATGTACAAATTAAAGTGCTGTTCATTCTTTACTATATATGATGCAGACCATCTGTAAAAGACTCAGTCTAGGCTCTTCTGGACACTTTACTTTCCAAACCCTATATCAGGATTTAATGAGGGTCTGTTAGGTGATGACAGATGTGCAAAGAACAAGTCATTAGGGTAGGACACAGTTAGTGTCTAGTGACCTGCGAAAGTGCCAAGAAATCAATTCGATATAGATTTTCTCTGTGCTGCATATTTTGCCTCAAAATTAACTCAAAATAGTCTGGGCTATAGTTACGCTGGTGGAGGGGGCAAGTGGGAGGTAGACATCCCAACCTCTAAGAGTTGACTGCCAGAGTTGAAAGACCTAATCCCCACCCCTACCCGTGACATTGTGATTTCAGCCCAGATAAAACAGGACGGCTGTGGGTCTTAGCCTGTCAAGATAGGATGAAGAATTGTAGCCGTGTGGGCGTGAGCGTGGGCGTTTTGACCTCACTATAGGCATGATGGTACAGTTCACCTGGCTTTACCCTGTCTCAACAGGTGCCACACCTGTAGTCATGGAATGCTTGCATCCCTGCTAGCATGTGGAGAAACTAAGCACGCATTTACGCACACACACACACACACACACACACACACACACACACACACACACACACACACACACACACACACACACACACACACACACACACACACACACACACACACAGACAGACAGACAGACAGACAGACAGACAGACAGACAGACAGACAGACAGACAGACAGACAGACAGACAGACAGACAGACAGACAGACAGACAGACAGACAGACGCCTTCCTGACATATCGTACAGATCTTAGTGCACATTCTTCTTGTCAAAAAGCGGAAGGCACTTCCAAAGGAACGTATTAGTCACGAGTGTGTGAACGATGGATGGTTCAAGCAGCCTCAACCGGCCCGAGTCACAATGATTGGACCCAGTGGCCGGGTGAGGCTGTAAACCTGTTTTGCATTGAGAAATCAATGTGCACAGGTTATACCAGCCATCACCAAACACACTCAGGGAGATCTCCTGCATGGCAGCATGGAGCCCCATTTTCCTCTCACATAGGTGGCTTTTTGTTTTTGTCACCTAAATAGCCACTTATGTGGAGTGAGGCATGGACAATCCTCCATCATGCAAATTATAAAGACCATCATCTCTACACAGATGCCAATGGACTGAAAACTGCAATTGTGTGCACTGTATCAGAATGTGTCACATTGAAACAGTCACTTCTCAATGGGGCTGTTAGTGTCAACCCGAATGGAAATTAACTACTTGTCTAAATGTCTGGGTGAGCAGCACACAGTGGTTTTTCCCAACCCTGGAGTGATGGCGTATTAGTACTAGTAATGACGGGTCGCGAGGTAGCTGTGCAGGGAAAAACCTGCGCTATTGTTCAGGGGGTTACACTGTAGCATGTCTCTGCTTTCATGGCTCCTGTTGACAACCTATTTTTTGGGTACCGCTTTCTATGGTATTGTAGGTTTGGGTGTAAAGTTAGCAATACCGTAGCAACATGTTAAACCCCAGAAATGTGTGGAATTAGCATTAGTACGTTGCTGTGCAAATGTGTTTGTGATGAGGGCTGTTAAATAACTGGAAGCCCAACCTGAGGATCTGAAGCTCTTCCTGAGAGTGCTGCAGCTCATCAGACAGCCTTCTCCACCTCAGCAAGGCCTTCAACTGAGCCTGCTCCTTCATCTCTACAGGAAGGAGCTGGAGAGGGAGAGGGAGAGGGAGAGGGAGAGGGAGAGGGGGAGAGAGAGAGAGAGAGAGAGAGAGAGAGGTTAATGTTTGCGCTAGTTCATATAACTCATTATTATTACTGCGTGATATTTTATATGATTGCTAAAAGTTGTCCTCGATACAATGTTACACATTATCTTTTCAATTGACAACCCTCATTACAATGTTATTTTTTTTATTTTCGGACACGTTTCAAATGCAATTGATTTTTCACCCTTTAAGAAAATAAAGACAAAGAAAACCGTAGAATCATAGAACAGGGAAAAAAGAAAACAAACTGTAAAATATGTGCTACTAAAAGGAATTGCACGAGACGCATGACTCATGACTCATGTAAGGGTCAGTGGGGGTAAGGGGGGGAGGTTGAGTATGTTGTTAAAGGCTATTACCTGAAATACACCCCATGGGGAGATAACGTTTCTTTACAAAGGGTAGTAAAACCTTTTGAAACAGAGTAAAATCCCAATTGCTGCGGATATGCTAATTCAATCAAGAAAACATTGAACAGAAAAAAGCCACAGCAAGATATGCTATTGTTCGCAACATGGGTAAACAATTTTCAAACCCAAAACTGTGTACCAAACCTCAGCACTTCATAAATGGAAACTTGTCGGTAATAGTGAGAGTCAAAACTGGACCACCGGTCATCTACGTTTCGTAAAAAGCCTAGTTAGCCTAGTAAGTCCTAAACAAGGTGCATTGTTCCGCCACACAGTCTCTCAAAGAGACAAGGAAATTTTGATCAAATAAGCAGTTTTTATTCTACCTTATTTTATTGATGTGACACAAAAGTATTGATTCACTATCGGACCGGAAACCCGGGTTACATATATATATTCGACATCTTCGAACATTACCCACGTTCTACGTAGGATTGACATGTTTCCACTGTAGCCTACCTGCTGAGCTTTGGCCCAGATCACGTCCTCTAGGTACGTGGCGAAGCCCTCGCTTATCCACTCCTCGGTCCAGTCCCTGGCCCCTATAGCCAGGCCGAACCAGGAGTGAGCCAGCTCATGGCACAGCCGGGACCCCAAGACAGACCTGTCCGCGACTCCGCTGGCCGGGCCGGCCCCGGCCACGTCCAGCACGCTCTGAGACAGGAATATGATATGGGGGCTAGGAAGGGGGAGGTGGGGGAGAGAGGGGGGGGGCGTAAGAGCAGGGGAAAGGAGTTTAGCTTTTGACAGGCTTTTATTTAACATTTTCTTATTCACAAAAGATATTTAAGATGAATAGAAAATGTCATTATTTGATCCGAGACCTTTTGTCTTCTCCTAGGTGACAAGAAACAACACATTACTATAAATCCCACAGAGAGAGAGAGAGAGAGAGAGAGAGAGAGAGAGAGAGAGAGAGAGAGAGAGAGAGAGAGAGAGAGAGACAAAGACAGAGAGACAAAGACATGTAGACATGTAGAGAGAGAGAGAGAGAGAGAGAGAGAGAGAGAGAGAGAGAGAGAGAGAGAGAGAGAGAGAGAGAGAGAGAGAGAGAGAGAGAGAGAGAGAGAGAGAGAGACAGAGAGAGAGAGAGAGGATAGGGTAGGATGCGGTGAAAGAAGAGATGTTGGCAGGGGTTGCAGGAGGACAAGGCGTTTTGGATAAAGGGAGATAACCGGGAAAGTGTGGTCAAGAATAGGCCAGGAGAAGGAGGAGGAGTAGGAGGTAGAAAAGTGGAAGAGCAACAACAAATCAGTGAGCAAGTTCATAGCCTCCTACCTATAAATCTAAACCCTCAGAGACAAAATATGTGGGCATCACCCTGTGATAGAATCAAAGGGTGAGGGACGGTTCTCAGTCTGTTATTACCATGAAGAATACAGCCTGTATGGCGCCACAAATGACAAATGCTTGCACGCGTGCATGACTGTGGTAATATGTGTGCGTTTTCATGACTCTGAACACATTAATGATTCTTCCCTCAATTGGGGTGTGTGTGTGTGTGTGTGTGTGTGTGTGTGTGTGTGTGTGTGTGTGTGTGTGTGTGTGTGTGTGTGTGTGTGTGTGTGTGTGTGTGTCTTGGCACCAAAGTGTTTGGGAGGTGGCAGCCTATCCCTTTTCCATCTCAAAGGAGAGAGGGGGGAAGGAGGGAGAGGGGGGAGAATGGAGAGAGAGAGAGAGAGGAAGTTTAGCATGGAGAGCTTACTAATAAAGCCATCTTGTCAGCCCTACCTGCACTATGCGATCATTGAGCAAGAGTCCACCGTTCCCTGCACTCACACTACACACCATTCCATTCAGGATTCAAAACTTCCAAAACCAATGTTCTCAAACGAGGAGAAACCCTCAAAGCATAATAGAGCGCATCTTCATCATGACAGAATAAGAACTATAGAGCGCGATTCAATCTCAGAGAAGCCCTTTTTATGATTTCCTGACATTTCCAGGCCGAGCTACAAAGCTTGCTGCTGTTGTATGTTGTGTACTTCAGGGAGGAAACTTATCCCAGGGTTTGCGCCAGGGTTTGTAATAAGGTCATGGTATACTACAATAGGGGGGAGGCAGGAGTAAAGAGAGATATGAAAGTGCTATACCAAGTTCATAAACAGTAAAGTAATGGAACCTAACATGTAGAGCCAATGGACCATTAATACAAATGATTATGAGAATCAAGAATATTAT
The DNA here is from genome assembly GCF_026213295.1 of Gadus chalcogrammus. Classification (NCBI taxonomy): domain Eukaryota; kingdom Metazoa; phylum Chordata; class Actinopteri; order Gadiformes; family Gadidae; genus Gadus; species Gadus chalcogrammus. The sequence continues at coordinate 14,386,756 of NC_079417.1, forward strand.
CACGCGGTCAGGAGTTTGACAAGCTCATAAGAACGAAATTACATGATTGTGGAGAAAACAAACAAAAGGATAACTCCCCAAGTTCCCTTTTCGGCACTTCTCTTTTTGGACACCCCTCTGTTTTTAACTAATTGAATGCTCAGTGACCAAAGCAAATCCCGCATTTAGTCTTGAACAAGTCCCTCTGCAAAGGAATACCTCGTTCTCAGCCAGCTGCAATAAAATTGACTTCATGGTTGGAAATATGCTTGTTGCTTAAGTCATCAGATCAGCAGAGACGGTGGCAGGGAAGATAACTTGACAGACCTCTGATAGGCACACACTTTCTCCCATACATCAAATTGATCACAGCAACCCACATAAGCACAAGCCTCCATTTAGTCCTCCTTTAATGAGGAAACACTGCAGTTCATAGGGCATCTGGCCTTCAGCGGTATGCATTGAACATGAAGGAACCTGCTTATGGATGTGGTTGCAAACTTGGCATTAGCAGAAGTGTTAAGTGCTAAGGGATGCTATGTGAATGATTCAATATATTCCTGTTTCTACAGAGGTAATATTTTGCCTTGGCTTTCATTTAAACAGCCAAAGTTTGTGTGAGGTTTGTGTGATGATGGACGGTTATCTAAAGGCCAACGGGGACAAGGGTGAGAAGCCTGAGACAACCTGCCGTGAGCCAATAGTATAGTATAGCATAGCATGGTGGACCGGGAAAATACAACATGATATAATGATTATTAAATGTGACCTTTTAAATATTGGATGAAGTAAAGGGCTAATTTGCTCTATTCCCTCATTAAAACAGCCTGTACAATATCCAATATGTTGTTATTTTTCTTCCTTAAGAAATCTCTTTATCTCGGGGTCTTTTAGGTTTGAAGAGGCTACTAAAGCTTCCCCAATAGAGTTTGTGTCAAGGATTTGTTATTTAATTTCTCAACTACATTAGAAGAGTAATGCAACTAAATCTGCATACAAATATTCATACATTTCGGAAAATGGATGCGGTTCATCGTTGATCTCAACTACTGCAAACACTGTAAAAAAAAATCACCCGACCCCAGTGTGCAAATCAGACCTGAGAGGGGGAGGGGCGTGGGAGTTTCCTTTTGTGAACCTGAGACAACAGAGGCAGAGAAAGGGGCCAATCGCAGCTCAAAAGCCAAAGTCATGGCTGAAGACTTTTCTGAAGCATTCCTTGGCCCCTATCTTATGTAACCTGTGCGTGCCCTGAGGGGCCCCAGTGTGCATGTGTGTGTGTGTGTGTGTCTGTCTGTGTGAGGCAGGCAGGCTATTCTTTGACAGAAGAATAGGGGCCGGGTCAGAGAGGTGTAAATGAATGGCTTCGTGCTGGCCGTGCTCATATAACAGCACCTGACTAAGTCCCGGTTGTTTGACACGCCGTCTCCAGCGCTAGCATTCCGACCAGCCTCTGTCTATCAGTCATCAAATGAGAGACAGACGAGGACAACATGAGTGTTCCGTTTGTCTGGACGACCACATTGTGTTTTAAAGGCTCCTAAAGTGTTGAGAGGGGTAACGCATTGTGAGAGACAGAGACAGGCATGTCAACAGGTACACATAGATTCTAGGTCAAGCTACACAATAGATTTTGAAACTAAAGCAAGCATTCCTCAATGGCCGGTACAACATAGATATGTACTATGGAAGGTGCGGGTTCAGCAGGATTTCAGTGTTGCCTGCAGTATAGACATATATATATATATATAGATAAATAAATAAATAAATAAAGGCATAATAAACCAATGGCGTAGTTGACCATTGAATAATAAACTATTTCCACAGTGTGGCTCTTTCTCATTCTTTATATAAATGATAACCAGTGACCAGGTCACAGTCCAAAGTTGTTTTAAAACTGAGTACTTTAGACTCTTACAACCTTTGAAAGGACATTCTCTTCCTAAAAGCATCAATCATCATTACATAGCCATTTAGGTAACACACAGCAACAATACAGCATGCTGATCTGTTCGGGAAGAGATTATCATCTTAAAACACACAGAGTGACAGAGGAGTTATTTTCATACTTTTCCATAACCTAATTATGGATACAAGCTAAGTAAATTATGCCGGAAAGCAGCGAGCAAATATGCATGTCTACTCTGGGTGTGCCAAACAGCTAATTTCAGAGCAGAAACAAATGGGATATCTAAACAATACAACTAGTTTATATTTCCCCACGGCCTGTTTTATCAGATAGAAGGCGGGCCTGTAATCCTTATTCAAGCACATGTCAACATCATACAATAGGGCCCTGTGGACACTTATTTCAAAGACAGCACCCCACACAAATCTAATCCTGTGTTTCTCCTGATTTCCCAAACAAAGGTTCCCGCCGGAGCAAGGGATGCTAACATTAGCTTTATTAGTTTCTTTATAGCGTGATCTTATTGGTCCACAACTGGATAAGCACGCCTTTGTTGTCCGTTTCAACAGTGCCCATGTGTTTGGGCCTGTGCCTGTGCCTGTGCCTGTGCGAGAGAGAGAGAGAGAGAGAGAGAGAGAGAGAGAGAGAGAGAGAGAGAGAGAGAGAGAGAGAGAGAGAGAGAGAGAGAGAGAGAGAGGCAGAGAGAGGCAGAGAGAGACAGAGACACACACAAAGGATGCCTTTCAGTGATAGCGTGTGCACATGGCCCTCTGGGTGAGGTGTGTATGTGTGGGGGGTCCATAACTACGGTGACAAATAGTGTCATGCCATCAAGATGTCATTGCATTTACAACAACACCCAACACAAACACTAAAACACGGAGGGACAGCAAAGCCCTGCACAGACTCAACAGACACATGCACACCAGACACATGAACAACAGACGCATGAACAATAGAATCAATGCCAACAGACACATCCATCTGATGGTCCCCGTTTAACTGTTTTTGGAAAAACTAAACAAAGCAAGGGACTGTACTTGTTTGACCTTCCTCCAGGATCTCCCCACACAGGGAAAAACACTGGGCTGCAGCAATATCAGCCTGACTCACCAGACACCAACCAAAAGTATAAATACGACCCATTACTTAGCCTGAAAAATTTCACTTTAAAGATCAGGGATCTTTAAGAGCAGGGATCTTAAAGATCAAGTCTCAGATCAGACCTCTGTATTCCCCTCAAATCTGCCCCTTGATATCAAATATCTGCCAATTTGTCGTAGAATAACACCCCCCCCCCCCCCCCCCTCTCCTCCCAAGTCATCCAGGGTAACTGGACAGATGTGGAGGTGAGACATCGGTTGAAGAAGTGTTCCGCTCTCTCCCAGTATCCATTATTCATCCCTTCATCCTTGCACCCATCCCTCCTGGCTGTAGGCCATCTCCCCTCCCCGGTGGGACTCCTCCATGCATAATGCAGCAGTGGCCCTATCCTAGGACTGTAATTGACATCCCAAATTTCAGATCTGCACCACTAAAAAAGCCCCATGAGAGAGAGAGAGAGAGAGAGAGAGAGAGAGAGAGAGAGAGAGAGTGAGAGAGAGAGAGAGAGAGAGAGAGAGAGAGAGAGAGAGAGAGAGAGAGAGAGAGAGAGAGAGAGAGAGAGAGAGAGAGAGAGAGAGAGAGAGACAGACAGACAGACAGACAGACAGACAGACAGACAGTCGGACATAAAGACAGACGGACAGAGAGAGAAAGAGAAGAGAAGAACGTGTGTGTGTGTAATTGCATAAATAGTTCAGGCGGCGGGAAAAGCGAAGAAGGAAATGACACGATGAGCTGAAGGTACGCTGATGAAAAAGAGGGAGTCAGGAAATGGAAAAAGACAGCGTAAGCATGAGTGAGAAGTGCAATGAGACAACGTCTGCCTGCCTTTCCGTCCGTCCGTCCATCTCTGAGAGACTGAAATAGAGAGTTTGGTTTTAGATTGTGACTTTTACGGCTTTAGGTTTTCTTTCCAATGTATGATTATCCTCCAGGCTTGAACTCAGACCACCATAGGCTGTGGACGGCAGAACTGAGCACATAAACACACCTACCTATAGACTACACTGATCCCCAGGGAGCCGCCCCTCACACACACACACACACACACACACACACACACACACACACACACACACACACACACACACACACACACACACACACACACACACACACACACACACACACACACACACACACACACGTGAGCAAACCATCTGGAAACCAAGGACAGTCTTGTCTGTTTAGAGACGTCCAGGCAGCAGGTTGCCGCGGCGCTGGCCTGCGGTCAGCCGCCCAGACACAGACACACCGTGGCGTGGCCTATTTCAGAACACAGGGCTCTATCTCAGCAAACTCCTGACCAGCACTCCGTCTCCATTCTTATTCAGCGAGTCTGACTTCAAATGTCTGGCATTCCAGCTTGGCTGCAGATCAGCGCGAGGCTCCCAGACAGGGGCCCCCGGGGCCCAGGCCAAATGCCACACCATGTAGGGCCTGATCACATGTACAGGGGCCCGTCAGGGGAAGGGAGCACCTCACCCACACGCTGCTCAGCGCATGGCATCAGAGGCTGGAAATAAGTATCCCAGGGAGAAATATCTGAGTTGATTGTAATCAAAGAGGCATAACTGCTATTGAACTACGGTCTCTCCACGTCTTGAATTTCAACCACTTTGGCACTGGCCTGAGGCAATCATTACTAATCGCCCTAGATATCGCTTTTTAATAATACAGACTCACTTTCTCCACACAGGCATGCACACACATGCGCGCGCACACACACACACACACACACACACACACACACACACACACACACACACACACACACACACACACACACACAAACAGACATGCACACACCGCTGGGTGCAGTAGGTTTGTTAAGGGAAGAGGGCGGGCTTTTTCGCGTCTGAATACGAGGGCAAGTAAGTATGGGAGCAAAGAGTGCAAGCAAAGTAACAACGTCTTAAAAGTCCACCAAGAGTTCGTTTAAACACAAAGCGCCACTCCTTGTATTGCTTCAAACAGAGCCTGTTTTTTTATATTGTTGGAGTCGGGTAGTCTGAACAGACTCAAAATATTTGGAATTTGTCCGGCAATGAGCAAGCATGTCTCAACTGTCAAATAATGTCAACTGGCTCTTTTTATGGCAAAGAGTGGCCTGGCCCAACTTGTTATTGATTAGCCCTTTCACTTTGAAGTATATCTTTTGAAGAATCTACTTTTCCTTTTGGTTTAGGATATAAAGGCTGTGTCCAAGATGCTAAAGGGATCGTACAACCTTGATACCTTCCTTAATTGCAGACTTTAATTAAATGTTCCAAAGGATATGTCTGGTATCATGTACACACTGCGAACTGTCAAGAAGAAAAAAAAAGTTGACCATTTATCAATTAAAAGCCACACAGCCTGATTGGATACTCTCAAATATTGAACCAATACAATAAACTTAGTAAGGATTTTTCTTACAGGCCTTTCTCTACCTCTTACTTCCTCTTAAAACCGGGAGTCCCCTCTTGACCTCTTAAAACATACTTCTCAGGAATCACTACATATTAAGGGGAGATTGAAGGTGTTTTTAATGTGAATAGATATTGGGAGACTTGGTTTAGTTAGCACCATGGTTGCTTGTGTATTGTGCTACAATGTATTGACATATTTTTCAACCCCTCAGCATTGCTCCTCCTGAGAGCCACACACACACACACACACACACACACACACACACACACACACACACACACACACACACACACACACACACACACACACACACACACACACACACACACACACACACACACACACACACACACACACACACACACACGATAGATACATTGCTATTTATTGATCGCCTCGGGGGGAATTGGCTTGTTAGAGCAGCCAAGATAAACAAAGGCTGGAAATGAAGATGACATGATCACCGTGGAAACATAATGGGCCTATAAAATCACTATACAATCAGTCTGCAGGGCCTGTATTCAATTGTGGACGGAGCCGGATGAGCCGGTGGAAACGAGACGCAAACGCACCAGCCATGAGAGCAGGCTTCCGCCGATGCTACTTAATATACAAGAGGGAGCGCACACACATGCACCCCTGCACAGGGATGCACAAACATTTACAAAACACTTTACAGTCGCAAATTCAGACACAATAAGGAAGCATACATGCACCTACAGCGCCATAAAAAAAACCTAACAGAAACCCTACACACTATTTACTCCGATTTTCACAAGGCACTTTCATCCAAAGGGCATGCGTGCATGTGCGCCTGTGTGTTTGTGTAGGTCATGATGCTGCAGAATCATGACCGGATGTTGTGCGGCATGGCACGATGCGATACCAGCACCGGGGCAAAAACGACATCACCACCACCCATCGCAGCAACACACGACAACATAGTCATCACTCTGGTGCAACGTGTCCTTCCTGACCCACACAACACCACCTATCTGTCGGAGACAAGGCCCCACATCTGGGGCCTTGTCTCCGAGAGATAGGTGGTGGTGTTGTGTGTGTGTGTGTGTGTGTGTGTGTGTGTGTGTGTGTGTGTGTGTGTGTGTGTGTGTGTGTGTGTGTGTGTGTGTGTGTGTGTGTGTGTGTGTGTGTGTGTGTGTGTGTGTGTGTGTGTGTGTGTGTGTGTGTGTGTGTGTGTGGGGGGGCTGATAAACAGGTCGGCTTTTTATGGGAAAGGTTATGACTACACCACGGTCTTCTTGCCATCGGGGACGGGATGATTATCACAAAGCTCATTTGCATAACATTGTTTTCATGCCATTGTTGAGCCCCATAATCTGCTTGTTACTGCGACGTTAAGCTCCCTACATTTTACCCCCCGTTATCGCAACACGTCTGAGGCCGGTGTCAGCGTCCCTCAGCACCTCTGCTCTACACTCGGTCGCCGCTGGTAACGGGGAATCAATTGGCCCTCCAGCGTTACGTATGATGTCATGAGGTCTAGCGCAGTGCTCGAATTCTCATGAATAACTTTATCAACCTTGACGGGGTGTCTACATGACATTTGTGTGAAGTCAACCACATTCTTGCCTTGGTGCTGCTATTGGCATGCAGGCTGTATTCAACCGTCCCTGTGCAGGGAAAGATTAGCTTATTGGCTAACCCCTGGAAGACAAAAAGATCCAAGAAGGTGTCTTGAAAAGATTATTTTACGGTCATACCTTCAAGGAAATAAATATATCTGTTGCAGTTATATAATGGGAGAGAGAGTGGAGATTTGGAATTGATACTGTTCGTCACTGGAGGGCAGCATTTGAAGGTAACGGATTGGTTAGAAAGAGTGCAGTACAATTGAGGTCAGATTTAGAAAGGTTAAAAAATAAAAGTAAAAACACACACATCAAGGAAAGGGCTGCACACATAGTATGTGCCACCTCATCCCGCTTCCTCTCATAGGCTAATTTGACCTTATATTTAGGTAAAATGGGCCTATGATATATAATGTATAACATGTACTGCATATCATATATATGTAAAACAAAATGTATATATTTATTTTTACAAATGCTTGTGAATTATAACGAAATCTAGCACTATGATTGCAAATGCAACGAAAGAAGACAATCTGAGGGTAAAGAATGCTGTGGTTCATAAGGCCAAAAAAAACACTATTGGCTGATTGTGGAGCAGTAGAAGACTCCAGAAATCGCTGTATTCTTAAGACAAAAGGAATGCATCCTGGCAAGCAACGTACAAAAGGAGCAAAGAATCCTACTAAGGGTTTCAGATTTTCTCTAGCAGTGATTCTACTGCATATCTTGGTATGAGTAGGCAAAAGGCAAAAAGGTCAGGAAAGGCCTAAAAGCATGAAATAAATCAGAAGCAGGACCTGCGAGGAGGCGGGCACAGTGTGACTGTAACCGTTCTGATCCAGGGTCTAATAGCTTAGCACCCCAGCTCAACATCCCCCCTCCCCCCACTCCCCACTCCCCAGGCTAAAAGCAAAAGCCAGACATCGGAAGCATTACCACCAAACACTTCACCGAACTTTTGCTTCAAATGTCTCATTTTGGTCGGTTCAGCGCAGAGGTCCCACGGACATTAGGCCGTCTGGCTTTCCGCGGCCAAATGAAATTACCCCCGCGCTTCGGATGGGGGATTCTGCAGCCACACACACACACACACACACACACACACACACACACACACACACACACACACACAGGAAAACAATCGTTCTCACATGCACACACACACACTGACAGACACACACCCGGATACACATAGTATACAATAATAGCGGCATTATCCCCTCCAAAATACAATGGACCCATCCATCACAGCATGTAATGGGCCTTGTGGTTTCATCCATTAGCCAGTAGTATGGGGTCGGGGGGGGGGGGTTGCTGTGTCATGCCTGTCCTGCCACAGCGCCTAATTTAGAGTTATGGCACTAACCAGGGCCGGTATCACGGTTAAACTCAGCACCGTATGGCAGCTGCTGCCAGAGAGCGCTCACTTTAGACGGCTTCGATTCAAAGGATATATGAAGAAACGACACACAATCACGTTAGCGGTCATTATTTACAATGGATACACAAGGCTCCCCTGTAGGCCGATTGCAAAGCCCCTTGTTTTCCTCTCATTCAACTATTACCTGTCAGCTGCTCTTTTGGTTTGTGGGTGTGTGTGCGCCAGTGAGGGTAAAGTTCAAGTACTGCCTTCTTGCCAAACGTCCTTTCAAGGGGAACCATGAGGATGAAGTGGTAACCTCCCGATGCTCCCCCCCCTGCCCGCCCCTGCCAGCCCCTCCTCTCCTCTCTCTATTCTCAGTCTCTTTAGAAAAAGAAACCTCTGTCCAGAGAGAGAGAGAGAGAGAGAGAGAGAGAGAGAGAGAGAGAGAGAGAGAGAGAGAGAGAGAGAGAGAGAGAGAGAGATTAATTTAAGACAGAAAAGAAAGAAACACCCCATGCTTGACTATGTGATTAACTGCCGTCTCCTGGGCCCGACACACACACACACACACACATTTGCGCACACGCAAATGCATGCACGCAGACACACACACACTGGGAGAAGCACCAGTCTGTGTCGCACACGTCTAGGGTTACTTGGGAGATTAGACTGCAGAGAGGAGACAAGGAAGGTAGAGAAGTCGCAGGGGACAGCAGAGGAGTCTGGGTAAAAGGGCGGAGGGGGTTCCTAGTATGGAGGGAGGAAATAGAGATGGCGTGCATGGAGTGCAGGAGGGTTATCGGGCAAAGTGGCAGAGGTGTTATTTTCACAATAAGGCAGAGGAGCGCTATGATGTTGACGCTGAATTTGTGGATCGCTATCCTATAAAGAGAAAGTCCAGATAACAAAGCTGGTTCAAACGAGAATCTAAATGTTGTGGGTTGTTTTTGGCAGAGAGGGGGGGGGGGGGGATGAGGGTTTAGCAACCAGTTTAACATGCTCAACATGCAATGTTTTTTTTTTTTCGTTTCATTACCTTTTATCACCCAAGTTGAGTGGCACCTCACCTGATATACGAGGGACCTCCAGGGAGCGGCTCGGAGGCAATGAAAGGGTAGCCCCCTGCAGCTTCCTACCACTCCCCAACAGGGACTCCTGGTGACGGTAACTTCCTGCTAGCCCATAAACAAACTATGCAGTTATCTGAAGTCAAGCTGAAAATCCTCCACCACTACAAAAGGTCAGCAGGTGTACAGCAGGCATAAGTCTTGTAGTGTCTCTTGACAGTTATACAGCTCCATCGTTTGCCAGTAAAGACTACTGGTTTAACTAGCTGATAATTATGGGTCCATTCAGCAGATGTTCATTTTTCATGGGTCCAAACTCTCAATTTGAACAACTTGAAGGAATAGATATATTTTTGCAAATAAACATATAAAAAGCATTATTATTATAAAAAAAAAGAAATATGCTCTTAACATGTTTGTATGATTCTGTTTGTGCTGTTTGGTTGTTTTGCGGTGCCCGGATATCAATGGTGAAGAAGGAAGCCGGAAACACTGCAAGAATACACGCTGAGAACTAAGCATAAGCATGAGAAAGTCAGTTGGCAAGTGGGCAAGTGAGCGAGGGGGTGATCCAAGTTTGTAAATCAAACCAGAAGTTAAAAAAAGCAGCAACATTAAGAGCACATCTTGGGGGATTTCCCAGGTTCATCAGCGGTTCATCCCTGACAGAATGTTCCGTCGCATAATGAGACTTATTATTTTAATAAGGTGTATGCTTATCCGTCTTGTAGGAACAAGCACAGGGTTGTGCCCTGGCTGTGTTGAAGCAGAACAAACATTCTGCCCCACAAGTGCAGCACAAGGCCTGTGTCAACACTCTGTCATTTCCCAACAAAAAAACGGCGGAAAGCTACACCGCTCTCTCCAGGGGCGTCTGAAATGCCTTTATTTGGTCACGTGGCGGGGGGAAAGCAAATCTCCGCTTTGTCCCTGAGTCTGTTTCTTAGCGACGCACTGATATTGGCTTCAAAAGGGTTAGGGGGGCCGGGGGGGATGTGGAACGGCATGAGTGCCCTTCCTGCCGGAATCAAAATGGCGTGGCAGGACGAGATCACAATCGAAAAATAAGATTTAAACTGAAAATATGCTAAAAGGTAGCTTACTCACGCACACACGTATCCCCCTGGAAAGTACCTAAACATTGCAGACATACACATATACAACTCTATGTTCTCCAGAAGCCTTCCTTAACAACCACTTAAAGCACAATTCTAGTGAATTTGGCGCCTTGCTTTAACAACAATCCCATGTCCTTCAGCCACTCAAGGGACAATGACCTGGTCTAGATGAGATGTTTTTAAAACTCAAGGGGCTTTCCCCTGCTGCGCTCATTGTTCATCACAGTTATATCCAAGGGGCTAACCCTTTAAAATCACATCCACGTCTTCCTCCTCTAAACCTTGTTCCAACCCCCATCCTCCCTTAATGGCATCTTCTGTATCTCTATCGTCCCCCTATATCTGTCCTCTTTTTCTTTTTTTTTTTTTTTTCTTTTTTTTCTCCTTCTTGACGCAAAGTAACTCATCCTTAATGTCGTTAACAGTAGACTGGTTCTGCCACCACTTGACCACATTCCACTGGCTCTTTTGGACACTCATGGTAATACGGGGACAAAGACAGCACCATTTGTCAACAGAACAAGGGGTACACAGACCGCCTGTCAGGGCCCGCATGTAAGGAAAACAAAAGCACATTTTATCATGGTTTAAATTACTTGTTCTTGTCTCGGAATCATGCCTGTTCCATAATCATGCTCATCTGTTAGGTGAAAAGCATATCTGGCTGAGTTAATGGCATTCGTTATCACGGCGAACAATAACCGTATAACTTTGGAATGGGTCTTGAACAAATTGGATGAACCAATGCAGTTGTATCACTTTTCTTTCATGCCCCTACTAGTTCTGGCCTTGTGGACTATTAGCTGGTGTGAGAAGCGTTTGCAGCAGAGCCCTTTGCGCCCAGACCTGCCCTTACTTGACTTGACTTTTATCTTTGTTTTCCTGCACCCACACACTCATTCCCCCCCCCCCCCCATCTCTCTCTCACACACACACACACACACACACACACACACACACACACACACACACACACACACACACACACACACACACACACACACACACACACACACACACACACACACACACACACACACCCCCCCCCCCCCCCCCCAATACACACCAACACCATTCCTCCCTCTCCCTTCGTATCTAGGTATATAAACTTTACACCACCCTGAACGTCCCTACACTTCCCCTGCCCTCCCATACCTCTATCAGGCTACCGGAGCCCCATGTCTCTGTGCCACGGCTGCTTGCCCCTACACTGCTGCCGCTGGCATCGAGGCAGTGCAGCGTGAGGGTGAGCTCGGCTACCAGCCAAGGACAGGGCCCCGCATACTTCCCAATCTGCAGATTAAATAGCGCCCGTCTCTGAAGTCCTTCCAGAGGCTAATGGCTTTTGTTGCCGGAATTAATCCGCACATCCTCTCCCACATCCTGGGGGTCTGCTGGCCAGTTGGGACCCCCCCCCCCCCCCACATCCCTCATCCCCCATTCCCCTCCCACCACTTCTAACGTCCTCAATGTCTCGCTCCCTCTCATCTCCATCTACAGCTCTGGTTCTAGATGACCTGCCCCCAACTATCTTGCCAGTGGCGCGGCCCACGTATACTCCCTCAGAAGCAGCTTGGCAGAAGTCCGGAAGCAGCCTGGGAGCAGCATGTAAGCAGTCAGTACAGTCGACCAACCGCATTGAGAGAGGGGCGTGCCAGGCAAGAGTTGAGATCCGTGGAGAGACAACCAAAGGGAGTTAATATGCTGAATCTCTACTCTGTCATTTCCAACTGCAGGGGTGTAAGTAGCCCAAATATACAGATGATCAAGTTCCCAGGACTAATGACTAAAGAACCGAAAGAAGGCCCCAGTCAAACTGACACCCACAGGAAGAAAGGATGGTATGAAATACACGGAAAAATAGGAAAAAGTACATGTTTTTCATCCCCAACACATCATTTCCATCAAAAGAGATCTTTGTCTATATATATATGCCAGGGTCAGGTCTATAATTCGACCAAGCTGTCCCCCTCTGGCCATTGATGCAGTGTCGCTCTGTACCCCAGGGTAAACTCCATGTCGGATGCATATTCAGATATTACTCATATCCTGTCCGCTAGGAAACATTTCACTAGAGACAGAGCGGCACAAGGGAGGAATAAAAAAAAGATGAAGAGGAAAAAGGGATGAGAAAAACAAAGAAAAGAGAGAAGGAGGGATAGAGTGTGTGTAAGAGATAAAGGAGATACTGTGCCTGAATATTGCAGATATTAGAAGACCGTGTTCAGCGATCCCCTTCACGGACCCCATAGTTTACTCTATCATCCCAAGTTAAAAGAGACCAGACGCTATTTCTCTTAATAACCGGTTGCTGAAGGCTCAATTTCAATCATATGTGCAGTAATTTGAATATGTCCTCTGCAATACAGTTCATTTATATTACATGCATGCTTTTCTCTGTTTCACGATGTGATGGGTGGGAGACGAGCACAATTTGTGGTTTGGGAGGCTGCAGCTAACCTCTGATAGCAGACAGCCGTAACAATATGCCATGAGTGGTGGGCAGAGAGGGGGACAAAGGGGGAGGCTGATCACATGATGCCTATGAAGAGAGTGCGGCCAAGAGCATGGCTGATGAACTCAAGGCCAAGCTGGACAGATGTGGATGTGTAGAAAAAACCTAAGGGAGGGGAGGGGGGGGGGGGGGGGGCAGTAGGAGAGAGGGGACAGTTGGAGAGAGGAGACACTTAATGGCAGAGTGAGAGCTGGGTAGCAGGGCCAAGAGAGGACAAGGGGGTGGGACGACCATCAGGGGGTTTGTGGGAGAAACCATTGATGTGTTCAGACGCCAATATAAGCGGACTGAGCCGCACCGAACCGAGCCGCTCTGCTCGGGGGAAACAAGGCATTAGTCACATTCTGGTTCTCCCGTACTCGTATACACACTCATTTTGCCCGACACACACACATACACACACACACACAAACACAGACACACTCGCTCTCTTGCCTGCGCGTGTGTGTGTGTGTACGTGTGTGGCCCACCTGCAGACCACGTCAAGCCTTCCCGGTGTGTGGTACACAGTATGTAACACAGCAGTGTATTGATAAGCTCAGAGAGCCAGAGTGTCGGTGCCCGCAGTTGGTCCGGCTCTCTCCTCTCTGGGTTGGGGGGTTTTTGGTCAGCTCGTTTGGAAAGATGATTTTAAGACTGAGAGCTGTTAGGTTTGGCCCCCGTGATAGAGACGGCACAGTCTCAGGCACGCAGGATATACAGTATTAAAACCAATCCAATAAAACGGGAGAGGGGGAAGGTGGGGAGGCGGGGTTTGGCGATGGAATAAAGGATGGAGGGAGAGTTGAGGTGCAGGCGGGGAACGCAATGGGTAGGACGAGAAACAGAAGCCATATGAGATGGGAGAGTCTTTTTTATGAACAACGAATGGCCAGAGGTTTGGAAAAATGGAAGAAGGACGGTTGGAGGGAAGAGTTTTGGGGAATCAAAACAAAGGAGGAGGAGGGATAATAAAATGGAAAAATGTATGAAAAGGAGTGGAATACAGAATGGAGCGGCTCCTTAAAGGGCAGCAAAAATAATCCAACTAAAAATATATAAAATATGCGGTGAGAGCTGAAAAGTAGATTTCCGTATTGGCTGGAGTTTCACTTGTGGTTTCCATTATTTTAGTTCCCCCGGAGTAATCCGAGGTTCAGCGCCACCCTGATCAAAGGCCCCTCGGTGGGGAACACCATCCAACACACAAGTGAAAGTGAGACAATCCAGTTAGTTCTCGGGATCAGACCAGACATTATTTCTGGGTATTTGTGTGCCCCCTTACCCTGCCACAGGGAGGTCAGAGAATAGAGCTGAAACCCAGGCTTACTGGGCTTACTGGCTAAGACTAGAGAAGGTTAAGCCTTGAGAGGATTAACATTGGACTGTTATACCCTAAATAAGAAGATCATACTGTGTTATGAAGAGGGAGAGTATGGTGAGTTGCATGACGTCAACGGTCAGCTCTTGTTTCATTTTGATGGAAAAACAAACAAAAAAAGGGCCCATGACATGAGTCCACTTCAGGTTCTTCCAGCCAAACCTGAAGCTAAACAGCTTCCACACACGTATTGCACTGCTTTACGCCCATTCTTACCTGGCCATGCCCAGGCTAGAGAACCCTTCAGGGACGATGAGGACGTCCAGACGTGGGAAGGGGTGGACCCCCAGGACCGCGTGAGCTGCAGCCAAGCACTGCGGCAGCAAAGCAAGGACCCCCAGCTGAGGGGGAACCACAACAGAAGCATCCCGTCACGTATATGGGAGGATAGGATAGTTTCGATTTCAGGAAGTCATAGTAGATTAGCAGAATTTAATAACTATGAATGTACAATATTTATTTATTCACTCATTTATGCTATATATCTACATTACTGATACTTTGAATGTGATCAATCAAAACAATAAATTAAAGGTATTACTGTATCTTAAAATGACAATGATACACGTGTTTATCTATACTGTATATCCCAGTGTCGAGTTGACTAAAACTCATCTGACCAAGCATGCATTATGTGGGAAGTGGAGGTTGAGGTTCACAATCACCCTGGCTTTCTGCAGCAGACAGGCGGGGGCAAACACGCGATGCGGGACCACCCGTTGAGTCCAAGCTGACCGTTCGTTGAAACGGCAAGGGTAGTCGCTATGGGAACAGCAGACGCCGTCATCGACCGCGGCTGAGTGACACGTTCCAGTGTGGCGCCCGCTCTCAGGGCCAGTCTCGGACGGAGAGGATGAACGGCCAGTTGGCACGCCACTGTAGCACGTCAACAAAAAACAAATAAATTAAATGGGGGCAATGGCCTTTCGAATCGTCGTTAATGAAGAATACTTGAATGGCTGCATATTCTTGAAAAAGGATATGCAGTGGTTTCGGTGGCGAGGACTATCCGTCCCCTGTCTGTGCATAAGGTATGGAAACCAGAGCGATGGAAAATGTGAACACGAACGTCACTGGGGCAAACCGCCGTGAGCGCAGAAATATGAAGGTGGCGACACGGAGTTCCATTCCCTTCAACTCCAATATCCCGCTCCTTTTTTACTCCGCCTTGAGCGCTGTTCCAGAGGTTCAGAGAGCGCTCCAACTTTCCTTCCAGCCATTCATTGAAAAATAAAGGCCTTCCTTGTGGCAGGAGATTCCTGGGGCCCAGCAAAAGGCCATAGCTGGGCCGCTGCTGCGGGAAAACCATGTGGGGAAGGGGGGGGCCGGGGGGGGATTACTGGAAACCCAGTGGCGGCCTGGCCAACATGCGGGGCAGCGGAGGGGAGAACACCGCGGCCCAAGCCAAAACCGCCGGGCAAAGAGGTCCGATGCTTGGCCCACCATACAACCCACACCTAATAGACTAAATGAGCCTCTACTTAACCCGACCGAAGCGTCCATTTAAGACATTAAGGCGCGGATCCTACACAGCATTGGGTTATTAGATTCTTGTTTTCTCTAACCGCGGCATGCAGACATAGGTAATACCATCCGCTCAATTAACTTATCCCAATCAAAGAATGCGCACCGCCTCCATCCACCTGAGAGAAAGATAAATCAGTTTGAAACTTCCTTCCAAAAAAGTGTCAACGCCTGTGATTGAGTGTGAATACCGATCCCCCACCCTTGCTTCACCTGTCCTAATTTTGGTACGGTGAAGGGAAAAGTACTGCTATGGAATGCACTGGGGCCAAGTGGGGGTTAACGACAGTCTGGAGAGGAGGAGATCATAAGGGAAGAACCGAAGGGGGTTGGGGGGGCAATAACTCAGGGAAATTAATATAATTCCTGCCAACGTTGAGTGGGAACCCCTTTATTACTTGCCTGGTTGAGCTCCCAGGTCTAGACATGGGCCCGGTCTGGGATCCTGCCCTGGGCTCGGCATCGGTGTTGGCCGGTACTCCGCTGTACTCACTCACTGGAGCCTCGCCCGCACTCCAGGAGGCGGTGTGAGGTTCTGCTATGGCTCTACGCCAGCAGCCCACCGCCAAAGTAAAGGTGGAGGCAGGCATGGGCATTGTGACGTAGTAGTCCCAGATTAGGAGGCCTGTGTATGGGAGGGCCGGGGAAAGGAAGGGTTTGAATGAATAATGGGAAGTTAGATAAGGAGGAGTGGAAAAAACACGAGAGGAGGAAGACGAAGGACAAGTGAGAGGGGGAAACAAAACGGTAGGTGCGGTCCAAAATTATCCAGAGATAAAGCAAATTCCAAAAAAGGGAGCACTCATAGAAGTCACCGGCCAGTCTTTAGTCATCCACAGAACAGTATCTGTCATGGTCATTTGTCAGGGTCTGACCTTTTCTCACTCAAGGTGACACAGAGAAGCTTTTGCCAATTTTTTATTTCCAGCAGGATGGATTAGTCCAATACACTGCTTTTTGATCCCTCTACAAAGCCGATGGATCAGTCATCTACGCCATTATGGTTTGTCCGATGCTGGCTTCCTTCCCCACAGTTATGGAATACTTTCCAATATGCTTAAAAAAAAATTAAGTCCCTAAATGCACAATCATTACTTTTCCAACATTCTTACAGTTTACTGGTAGATCATTTAGATCATCAGGCCACAGTCAGTGCACCCAGAAGGGAGAAAAATGATGGAATGCTGCTATTCTGACCTACTTACCAAAAGGTTAGCATTACCCTCTTCCTATCGTGAAGAGTGTTGCATCACATGCATTTTTCCACTGTAAGTGCTGTGTACATAAAGTTATGGGGTGTATAAATAAAGTTAAGCTTGTTGATTGGAATGAGTGGATTACCTGTCTCCCCATCCTTAATGGGGAGGGCTACGTTCTCCCCACTCATCAAAACCACACACTCGCCAGGGGCCCGGACTCTAGCCTGCCATGTTGACATGGCAACAGGCGGCTCTTGGCAGGGGAAGAGGGCTCTATTGTTGATGGGGGAGCCTGCAGTATAAACACAAACCCTGGAAGGGGTAAACAAGGTGTAAACAACAGTTATTTCCTTGGCCAACAGACTTTACACTAATGCATAACGACATCTATTATCCTGCAGCATGTTTCTTTGTGAATTAAAAGCATAAAATATCACATAACATCACATGACACAATCACTCAAGCTCATGAGTATAAATATAAATATTTTTTAATAATTTGTTGGTATATATTATGTAAATGTATAAGTACTGAACTACCAATTATGCTTCAACTGCACCTCCCACACCAAGAGTGAGGGAGGAGTTTGACAGGAGCAGCTTACAATCTTGGGCACCTCTCACTGAGAAGCAGAATTCACCCAGCGTTGGACGCTTCACCCAGTTACAGGGATGGTGAGCTGGGGCGACAGGTCAGTTATGGCACCTCAACATATTCATCGAAACCAATTAACCCTAGAGTTGCCAGACGCCCAATAACCAGATCATTTTGTCCTGGTTTTCCATCAGTGTTTATTGCATTATTGTAACAGACCTCTTATCCTGGTCCTGGGTCCACCTGATGGAGCGACCCGCTGGTCTGGTCTCATACGAGACTCTCAGGCCCCGTGGGAAATCGACCGGGCTGGTAATGCCCCTCTTCTTCACCCGCAGGCTCCAACGGTCCGTGTGGAACTCCACTGGGCCTGCTTCTGGAGTACCGGGGGCACCACTGCACTCTGAGAACAGCTGGTGCTGTCGTCTCCAATGAGCAGAAGGCATGGAGACCAGTCTCTGAAGCATGGCCGCCGAGCGGTCTCGAGGGTGATGGTCTCTGACCTCCTCTAAAAGGTTGGACATGGAAGGCACGGAGGTGACGTCCAACTCCTCCACTTGCAATATGTCGAGATCACAGCAGTCCAGCACCAGAGTGAAGTCCCCATCATCGCTTGTGCTTCCCAGTGATGTTCCTACAGATAAAGGGCTGGTTTCTGGTATTGGTCCAGCCCTTGTGCCGCAGTTAGACATAGACGCTGATTCATTCACCGTGCTTTCTCCGGACACCAAAGCCTCAGATGAATCCATGTATCCTTCGCACGGTGACCTGGCCATGTCAGTCTGTCGCAACCCGACTCCAGCTCCATCTGTAGCTTCTACAACAGGTTCCAGGAATAAAGCTATGCTACCAGCGATAACCTTGTTGTGAAGCTGTACTGTCAGGTCCAGCACATAGTGTCTCACTCGTATTTGGTTGGCGTTTGCTCGAAGCGGAAGGTCATCTGTGTCTTGGTCCCCATCAGGCTCCATACCACCACCTAGATGGGTTCAAAGGTTAACTGTAATTGGCTGGCCTCTAAGCAAAGAAATATCGTTTTTGCATGCATCTGTTCACACGTTAAAGTAAAGTTGACGTCACACTGCCTTATAACGATATGTTTAGAGATCGCTGTCTGTTAAAAGTCCCATGGCATGCTACTTT
The DNA here is from genome assembly GCF_026213295.1 of Gadus chalcogrammus. Lineage (NCBI taxonomy): Eukaryota > Metazoa > Chordata > Actinopteri > Gadiformes > Gadidae > Gadus > Gadus chalcogrammus. Next base: position 14,405,636 of record NC_079417.1, read on the forward strand.
ATGGATGCTTATATATAGTTGTTAGTGGGCCCTTAATACAGTATTTGAATACGTTGAAGAAATTCAGCCTTGGTGCAGAATAACAGCCACCATGAGCCAGTCCCACAATGAGCTTTCCACAAACTTGGTGTTTTTTAGAGGCGGGTCAAGGTGGAGGGTGGGGGTGTGGCCTTGAGCAGCTTGTGGCCACGGTACCATGCGCTCGTGTTTACAGTGGATGTATCGCAATAGCGAGGCGTTTTGGCCGTGTTCTGTAAATATCCTAGAACACTCTGGGTGCTCCGGCGGGAGTCCTGGAGCTCTATATCTAAATAATATCATATTAGAGATCTATATCATATAATATATATTATCACGGCCAAAAGCTGTGTGCGCCTCGAGACAATAATATGAATTTCAAACGACTGGTTCTCCGACGTCTCTGGTTCTTCCACTTCAATCTGATGTAGACTGAACCGCGACATGGAGAAGAAAGGGATTGTTGCCCGTTATTGTTTCCCGCCGGAGCCCTGCTGCCCGCTGCCGCGAGGCACCCCCATCACGAGACTCCACCGCCGCCATGGGGCAGTGGTGCCTCGGCGCTGCCTGCTGCCCGCTGCCCGCTGCCGAGGCATTGGTGCCTCAACAGCGGGCAGCGGGGCTCCGGCAGGGAACAATCGCGGCCAATCCCTTTCTCCTCCATGTTGTGGTTCATGTACCTCAGGGAGTCAAAGCCAAAGTACCTTTCCCCCCCAATTCCTTCTCAACCATGGCTTAGATACCCCCCTCTACGATCGAGACTCGCTGTGGAAATACCAGAGACGTCAGAGAACCCGACGTGTTAGGCGCCATAACACCAACAGCAGAACGGTAATCCAAATAACGAAGTGTACAACACTTCAGCAGCCACCCTAACCAGCGTTTCATTGTGTATTCACACACACACACACACACACACACACACACACACACACACACACACACACACACACACACACACACACACACACACACACACACACACACACACACGGTGCTCGCACGGTCGCAGCTCATTTGGCAAAGCAGAGAAATGGGGAGGTAACATATTCCATGATGACATACAGGGAAAAATTCCAAATCTGCATGTCTGAGCTTTGTTTTTTCAAAGGCAGAGCAGGATAGCTAGTGCTCGTTTTGCACCTAACGTAATTTCTAGCTACTGGGGGACCATAGGCAGGCTAGTTCCCCAATAACTCATATTAATGTCAGAAAACCTCATAAAGTTAAATGTTCATGCCATGGGACCTTTAACAGTATGATTCTGCAATATAGGAGGCTGCAGTTTCAGGACCGCACTTATAAAAAACCATTTAATTTACAATGCTATATTTTGTCCAAGTATTTAACGTTATAATTGTACTTAAAGTTGTAAAGATTTATTCCGTCCAAATATAACTTGAAACTGCAGAGTCCTCTATTGCAGGTACATACACCTGTTGGTTCTTTCTCACATGATATCAGTGCAAAAATATTTTTTTTCAAATATCTGGAAGCTATATTTTTGGGTTCTATTATAACACGTGTTAGAAAATCTGTCAGAAGCCTTATGTTAAAGCTAGCTGAATCATTATATCAAAACAATGTGTGGACACACACATTGTTTTTACCAACAGTAAAAGCATGGAAACTGCTTGTTAAGATATGAGTCATGACCTTCCCCTACCAAGCAACTCACACCAAAGCCAAATCGTACAAATAACTTGCTATAGTTTCTACAGTCAAAACGTCTCTCTAGCCCGCAGCGGGCACACAAGCGATGCCTGGCAACAGAGAGTTGCAATTACTATTTACTATCAGTTCCTGTCAGTTTGGCCAGGGCAGCTGCACATATTTAAAAGATAAGTTGCGTTTAAATTAAAAACCTTCAACAGAGTAAAGAGCATGCCCCGCATGCAACACGTCTGCGTCCTTGGATGCCTTATGCCCATCAGGGAAAAAGGTAATAAAGTTTTAATCGAAGAAATTATCCTATTTTAATGAATAACTTCAATTTGCCACCACCAAGCTAATTGGGGCCCAACGTTAACCATTCAACCGTTATACAAGCCACCTGAAAAATATGTTTATTAACCAGATTAAACACTAAAACTAATATCTTTCGATATGTAAAAGTTAAGGGCACGAACGCAGCTGCCTGAACGGTATGGTCAAAGTACTTATTTATTACGATTCTCACAATCTACGAGTCTAGTGTAACGTAATCATTTGAAAACCTCGCTACGTCCACAAACAGAACGCTCACTGTGAATGAAATGTACAGTGACCATGGAGTGGACCGATTGGTACCTACCTACCGACCTGCTTCCCGCATGCTCAAGGCAACTCTTTATGTCGTCACTCGTGATGCGACGCCAGCTTATTGTAGTACATTGTGCATCTCATTTGTAGTTCAGTAAAATCATTGCGAATCTTTTAATATGTGGTCACGTCGTAGAAGTATATTAGAATATGGGTCGGATTTGAGGAAGAGGAAATGTCGTTCACAAAACATCCGAAAACTAAAAAGTTTTTTACAGTATTGATTATAGGATTGGGCAACAACCCAGTGTCAGCAGTCGAGGTAAACATCCTTGGGCAAACTGCCTAGCCCTAGGTATCAATCCTTACATTCATTGGTCTACTCCATGATGGTTGAATAGACCATCTACCCTCATTTCCTCTTCACACCAGTGGCCAAAGAGGGAAAAAAATACCATCTATGGGGGCAAGTGTACATAGAATAAGACTAAACATTATGTGATGTAAAAACATTGGATAAATTATCACACGCAAGGAGGGCACATTGTTTTATTCAAGTGCATGACCATGACATGTGCATAACAAGGAATTACAATTCCACATTAGGTTAATACAATATGACAGGACTAAAACACATATACAAAATAAAAATAAAACATAACACATCATGGAATTCCTAATAGGGACAATATACATTTACATCATGGGGCCTTTCTTAATTGTCTAAAAGTTGCGACAGTTACCAACTGCCTATTTTTTGGAGTTGCAGAATCTATTTGGGAGGATTTTCTAACCTCATCAATAAAAAGCAAACAGTTTAAATGTCGCACCAAGTATTTTAAAGGGGACCTATTATGCTTTTTCGACTTTTATGACCTATAAACGCTGTTATAATGATTGATAGTCATGTTTAACCATACACAAAAAACGATGTCGATTTTCGGGAAACTCTTCCTCTCATCTGGGCGCTTTCAGCATTCTCTGTCAACGCTCGGTTTCGTCCTTCTCCGCCCCCTCGCCCCCTTCCTGCCAACCCAACTCCGTTGTGATTGGTTACCTTCCTTGAAGCGCGAGCGCGGGCAGATTTGACCAGGCATATGGGGGCGTGGCAGGAGTGCCTCTACGTAGATGATTTCCCGGAAATGTGAACAAGTGAATCGCAAACGTTGTCCAGAGTGTTTAGCGCTCTGCACAGCCACCCCAGACTGTCACCAGGGAATACGTCGAAATGCATGTACGTCATTATTTGACACTTAAGTATGGTTAAACATGACTATCAATCATTATAACAACGTTTATAGGTCATAAAAGTCAAAAAAGCATAATAGGTCCCCTTTAAGTAAGTGCATATTGATCGTGGAAGATGAAGAACGTTCAAATAATTTGCTGCACTGCTTCTAAAATGAGTCGTAATAAAATAATAATGAACAACGTTTATTCCTCAGTAAACAATTTTTAATCCTCTGATATATTTACACTATGGATACATTGTGGATCTAAATAAGCTATTTCAATTTAGACATTCAGCTAAATTATATGTATCAGTTAAAAAAACGACAAAATAAGACAACTCTGAATAAGTTAAACGCTACTATCTACACTGGCAGATATGCCCAACATGAAAATAAATCTAATCTGCTGTTGACGACATAATCCTGTAGATTTTTCCAGTGACCGAAACCATTCACAGGTTTGCCTCTTTGATGGGAACATCCGCAATTGGCAGCCACCAAGAAGAAATAAAAAACAAAAGGCCTTTTGATCACATACCATAATCTGTTATCATGATTGGGTACAAAGTGGCTTCAGTACGACAAAAATAATTCATATTCTATTATACAATTTTGAATACACAGATCCGTGCGTGTCTCAGACATGCATGTGTGCATGAATGAGACACTGGCAATCTTGGCACATATGCAGTCCCTGGGCCTGCAAGGACCTCAGAGTCCAACTCCACACCACTCGAATCACCCAAGCAAAGGTGTTTGCAGCATTATGGGGGTTGCATCTGCATTTGCGTCAAAAAATATTTGACAGCTCGGAGCAGAAGGTATCAATGTACAGTGAATCGCTACAAATTGGGATGAGAAAGCCAATTCGGTCCGTTGGTCCAAGTTTCCCCTTGTTATTATACTGTCAAAACGAAGAACTGATAAAGACAGCAAAATTGAATAACTAGTCAAAACTAGACCTTAGAGTGAAGTTAAATTGCTGCTGCAAATACCACCACTCTCCCCGGACTCTGCTCTGACCCCCTTCCAAAGTGATTCCCTCTTTTTCCGGTCCTCTTTCAACTCATCCATGTGTTGTCTTCTCCTTTCCCTTTTTTCTCTCTCCATCTATCCCTCCCCCCCCTCTAACTCTCTCGATCTTTTCTCTGGTGAGCAGGGACATCTCAGGAGTTTTCCTCTGGAGTTCTGCGAAGACTGAGCCGTTTGAAGGAGTCCCTTTAGAAGAGAAGAGCAGCGAGAGGGTAAAAGAAGGTAGAAGGAGGCAGGTAGGGATGGGGAGGATGGATGGGGAGACAGAATGACACAGCAAATCAGTTTCCCTTCAATCAAATATCTACTCTTGATAGTTACATAACTGCCCATGCGCTGAACGGTCCCCCGTTCAGGTCCACCCCCATAGGTTCTGCTATAAACACAGTAGGACTGCTGGATCCGAGATGAGTGTCTCGGGTAACAGTGTTACCTGTGCAAAGGTTACCTGTTCTCCAGTCGTGGCTTGATGATGGGTTTATAGAGCTCCGGGATCTTCCTCTCCAACATGGGCCTCAGGTTCTCCCTCAGCCGGTTGTAGTTCTTCTTCAGCTCCTGTTGGTACTCCTTCTGGTCCGGCCCGATCAAGTGCTTATTCTTCTCCACAGCCTCCCCACACCTGCAGGGTAGGGACCGAGCACAGGAGAGGGACAGTTAGCAGGGAGAATATGATTCCCCGAGGATAGCTTGGATACCAATAGACACACTTGGTGTGAAAAAAACAACCCTATTTAGTGTTTTGATGTGTGCTTGAGTGCGTCTGTGTGTGTGTGTGTGTGTCCATGCAATGGATTAGTGTTCCATTCACATTGTCTTCCTGTCTTGCACTCGTATTCAGCTGGGGAAGGCGCCAGGCCAGCAATAGCCCTGGCCATAGACATAATCTGCAATACGTGGATTATGAGGATGGGTGGGTAGCTAGTAAATGGACAGATGGATGGATGGTGTTTTCATTAATGTAATGAACCAATTACTGGGCTTCAATGAAGAATAAAGAATATGAGAAAAGAGCTGTGTTCAATCCAAGGATTTGTTGTATTCGTTTACAATACAAATGTGGCCTGAACTAAAAATGGGTCAAGGAAATTGACAAATGAGAGAGGGTAGGGGCAAAACACATGTCGGATTTTAGCTTCCCACTTTAAATGAGAGTTATATTGTAAACGTCAATATAGTGCAATGTAACATTATACATTACGGGGCACTGTTGTTGCACTTGCCATAAAGATTTACAGAGCCATAAGTACCATAGGATTTGTGGATCAATCTCGGGCTGTATAACATCCACCTATATACTCTTTAATGTAGAATATATTCCAAGTCAGTGCCCAAACTGAAGTCAACCCCCTCCTCTCCAGACTCAACGCTCACGCGGTTTGCCATGTTTAGGACTCGCAGAACACAACATTACATTTTGAGACAAGCACAATTATTCTATTTCGACAATGACAAGCGACAGTGAGTCCTAAACTGTAAGTCGATCAGCTAATGTTCTTATTGTTCAGCTCATGTGACATTCGTTCTTGAAATCCTTCTGGGCTGTAGGCTGTCTCCATCTTTCCAATGCAACTTTAAATTGCACCCGTGTTTAACCCTTTTTCGAAAGAGGTTGACGTTTTTAGGTTGAATAGAATCCAATACAATCTCAGTTGATCAAACTAGTTTGATAGCTTCCATAGCTGCATCATGCTGTTTTTGTCTGCCAATTTGTCTCACATCGGTCAACCCGGGATACTCTAAACAAAGAAACCAGTCTTTTTGTATCGACATGTTTTCTTAATCCCCAACGACATATCATGGTCATTTTATGATTTAGTACAGTAAATTTGTTACATATTGGACCTTTTAAGAGAACAGCCATGCACTGTGAGAAGCACACAAGTTAAACTCAAAAGGGATCAGATGTTTTTAAACCCTGCTGACGAAACGGGGAATCTGTTGGTGGGTCGGTCGTGGATTAGAAGGTCGGTCATGGATAAGTGAAAAGGACACATTAGCATTTTTGGAAGGAAATATTCGAATACTGGGGTCGAAAGCAAATTCAAACCGGCATGCTGTTTTTCTGTGATTAGGTTTAAGAACGACCATGGTTGAGGACTGGATACTCCTCATACAAAGGGGAGAGTTATCAGCTTGCCTCGGTTATGAAGGAAAATAACAATTTCTAAAATTACAGTAAATATCTGCCAGCTCTTGCCAAACAAAGGAGATTGGGGGTGACTTTGGACATTACAAATGAAAGCCCATTCTAGGTGAATGGTGTTGCCACATGCAAGGCTACAAGGACACACACACACGAGCACACACACACACACACACACACACACACGCAAGCACGTGTGTTTGAAGTATTCGTAATACAACAATCCCTCAAGTGGAATAATAAAGTGTGACAATGGTGAAGTGATGAAAGGAGTAGTTTGGTAACATTGGTGAGTTATTCCGAAACATTGTGTTGCATAATAGTTTTATAAAGTATTATCAATCAATTATTGTTATCACCCTCTATATAAACGGCATAGACCCATTCCACAGGCAAGAGATCATTATTCACCAGTCAAAAGGAACCACACTACCTACTACACTATACTTTTGGCCAGGTTTCCCGCTAGCGCCTATGACAAGGACCTTTTTCATTTAGAAATCCCTTTGAACTAACATTTACTATATCCTCCCACGGAGCCAGTTAATAGTAATTTCTCGTGCAAAATGAAAGACGCAGGCGGAAAACTCCACGGGGGGGTTCGGGGGGCTGGTGGTGTAACCTAACATTTCTTTGGGGTTTATGGCCCGCAGTGGGAAGGCAGCGTTTGTTGTTTTGCTTGGTTTTCTGAGATTGGGTCTGAGCCGTTAGTTACAGTGGAGGTCTATGGGGTCTCCTCTCACCTCATGATGAACTCCTTGAAGCACAGCCGCAGTTTGTTGTGGTGCCGGTAAAGCTTGGGGTCGGCAGGGATCTCGTTCAGGAAGACCTGGGCCACCTCCAGCGGGCCCTGGAGATGTAGAGACAGACAGAGAGAGAAAGAAATGTACACAGAGTGAGAGAGAGAATACACAAAGAGAAAGAGGAAGAGAGGGAGAGATACAGAGAAGGAGAGAGGGAGAGACACACAGAGTAAGAGAGAGACAAACACAACGAGAAAGAGGGAGAGAGGGAGAGATAGAGAGAGTGAGAGAGACACACACAGGAGGAAGAAATAGCGCGAGGCAAGGACAGAGAGACAAAGAGCGAGACAGAGACAGATAAAGAGATGCAAGTATAGAAAGAGGAGATGGCGTGAAGGAGAGACAGAGACACACACAAATTACAAATAAAGGCAGATTAGATGCAACCACTAAGGCGCTTAAAAAAAGAAAAAGAAAATGAATTTTCATTTCTTATTTTCCCTTTTTAGTGGCAGGAAAACAACGTGGTCAGCGGCCAAAGCATTACAGCTCCAGGCCAGGCTGTTGGTCTGGACCATGAGGCGGAGATCAGAGACAGAGAACCAGGCCGTGATTAGTGCGCTGCATGTTTAATGCATCCACTAAATCCTCTATAGACCCACCATTTGGCTCCCATTTGGCCCCCCCGTCCGGGCCCTTGTTATCCCCCGTTACATTCATCATAAAACCACAGCGTGCCGCGCAGCGGCCCGCATCACTACTGCTACAGTTAAACAGTTCTGATTAGCATCATAAACGCATTCAAGAAGGAGCTGGGCCCTCGCTCACATTGGGGCCCCTTATAGGGGGACGAGAAAGATAGAGAGAAATATAGAGAGAAAGAGAAAGAGAAAGAGAGAGAGAGAGAGAGAGAGAGAGAGAGAGAGAGAGAGAGAGAGAGAGGGCCGTCTTCACTCGCACTGATTACAGGAGTTAAGCTTGTAGGTGGAGCTGCTCGACATTATCACTATGTATACAAGTACGTTTAGCAAGGCACCCGTCAGATCCAGTTTGATAAGACTCTGGGAAGATAGAGCACTGTGGGGCAGGAGATGGAGACGGAGTCACCGTAGTCTGTCTCGCCCCCCGCTTTCAACATCCCCAGCGCAAAGCGTAGCTCGTGGTAGGAGCAATGAGGGAACACATCAAAGAGACCTCAGGGTTTCGTTGCGGCGTGCAGCACATGGAGACATAAAAGGGAAGACGTGGGCGGAGGGGGGGGGGGAGGTCGTCTGTGTGTGTGGGGGGGGGGACACTGGGGGGTGGGGTCTGCAGACGTTTTAACTAAATCAGCCGAGAGGTAAAAGGGAAGGATTAGGGTTATTGATGGGGCTCGGACGCTTTGATGTGCAATCACTGTCATGTGTGCCACCTGTGCCGTGTGATCACAATAGAAAATGTAACCCAATAGAAACGAAAGAAAAAGCGCTGGATCAAATGATGCCGGTTGATCTTCTCTCTCAACCACATGACAGAGCGAAACACTCGGCAGGCGATAGAGGAGTAAACTGCCACTCTTCAAAATGCGATTTTCAAGACAACACATCAGCCGTTGTAATTGATTTAACCGTTTAAGAGATGAGAATAATACAATGAAATCAGAGTAAACACAAAGAAGATCTGTTCAAGTGGTAAAACAAATAATCCAAGTGTGGAGGTGGAACCCTACCTGGTTCACGGTGGCTCCCACGGAGCCCTGTAACAACATCTGTAACATCTTAGGGTCGGGCTGCTCTCGGTGTGTGGCCACAGCCAGCTCCCTCGTCTTCTTCTGCATGTCCTCGATGGCTACCTCGATGGGCGTCAGGACAAACTGGAGACAAATGCAGGAAGTGACTTAGAAAAAGTTTTTTTTCCTTTGCTAAATAATGGCTATGATGCCTTAGTATTTAGCATTTTTTAATGCAGCAGATGCTTCCCTCATCTTTACAGTTAGTTTAAAGTTCCATTATTTCTAGATGCATGTCATTAGTGAGCAGGTAGCTTAGTTTCCTATATGGCACTGACTGGTGAAAAATAGTCCATACGTTACAACTACATTTGTCATAACGACAACAGATATGGATTTAGATATAGATAAATATTTCCATTTCCAAGTGGCAGAGGCCATAAAAGATGGGCTACATTAGAGATATCTATCTATCTATCTATATTAAATATATATTTATATATTTAAATATAGAAGAAACAGATAGAAAGAGAGAGATGTGAAGAGATTGAAATGTGAGAGCGAGAGAGACGCAAAGAGAGAGGAACTGAGATTGATGGACGTCGATAAGCGAGAAAGAGAGACCCAGATCACAAACGAAGGAAGATACGAATGGGCAGGATGCAAACAACAGAGCCATCCTGTCTGAGTGACGTCTTATTGTTTTCAGCTGCATGGAGACAACGTTCTGAGTAGCCACATGCAGCTACTGGCCAAGACGTCGGTCTGCCGACATGAGGAGCAGATCAGAGACAGGGAGGAGCAGGCCTGGCTGGGGGATGCCGCAGCAGCCTACCTCCTCCTTCTGGATGACGTTGATGCGGGTCTTGACGTAGGGGAAGGCGTGCATGGTGGTCAGGATGGTCTTCCTCTTGTACTGCTCGCTGAGCTCTCCCCGAGGGCGGCCCGCTCTGGTGAAGGGCGTCGTGAACATGAAGCGCCGGAGGTTGAAGTTCTTCTCGAAGTTGGTCAGCCGGTCCTTCATCTCGTAGTCGTCAAAGTAGGGCTCCGCATACGTGATCTGGATGTACGCCTGGAGAGATGTTCCGATTCAGACTCTAAATTCTTTGTCGTTGGTCAACAGCGTTACAGATAATCATCTCAGATGTGGCTCCGATTAGGGTGAAGGTCCAAACGACCAAGGACGTTTCATAGACGCAGAAGAGGAAAGTGCAATGTGATGGCTGCAAAATTTTCATTAGCTTATCTTTAAAAACATTAAGAATTATTTTAAAGCCAAACCACATAGGTTGCTATCCGACAAGGCATAAAAAGTCATTTCACTTTTATTTCACTTTTTACTCCAAAGAACGAAGTCATCTTTTAGTTTTGCCCTGCAGCCTTCCTGTGTTCTAGCAGGTAGTGTGGGGTACCAGCGTGGCAGAGTGTCTGTCGACTACCTACCTTGTTGGGGTTGAGTTTCTTCCTGTCCACGGGGGTGGAGTCTTTGATCATCTCCAGGGAATCCTCTCCAACACACTGACTGTAGAAGTTCTAAGGCGAGTGGGAACATGAATGTGATATATTTGACTAAACAATTCAGCCACATTTTATGACCGTTCGTCAATTGTAAGGATGTCCATACAAAAAAGATCCACTTGAAAGTTAAAGTAGTTTAGCAATATTTGTTTTATTTGAATGCTATTCAACTATTTTAATTGTATTACTTACATTAATAACCAATTTAATTTTGAAGTTTGTATGAAGAAAATGATTTACGTCATTTCGAAACGCACAACCCCTGCCCACTCACAACCAGATATATAAAAAATACAACTAGAAGGGAAAAACATTTGAATGGTAACATCTCTCTCTCTCTCTCTCTCTCTCTCTCTCTCTCTCTCTCTCTCTCTCTCTCTCTCTCTCTCTCTCTCTCTCTCTCTCTCTCTCTCTCTCTCTCTCTCCTCTCTCTCTCTCTCTCTCTCTCTCTCTCTCTCTCTCTCTCTCTCTCTCTGAAATGTGATAAAATATACAGAAATAATTGCCTCCAGTCTGTGAGAGATCTCCGGCAGGTGTGTTATCCCTGGTTCCTTGTAAACAAACTCCCGCTCATCCAGATCCCCAAACTTTGCTCCGTAGAAACCGACCCGGAAGTAGGTACCGAACATCCTCTTGTGGCCCTGGACGGGGAGAGCACATGTGGTGGTGGTGTGTTACAGGGGGTGAGTGCGGATTTGTGTTTTGCATAGAGGCAAACAGATTGAGATTAAATGGAAGTAGGTGGGACCAGATGAGGACTGGGAATAGTAGTAGGCCACTCGTCATACAAAAATATAACATGTTTGGACATTCGCTACTGTATCACATAGTGAATAAAACAAAATTGTGGCAGTTTCATTAACTCTTTGGGGGAATAGGTCCCCTTTGCCAAAACACATTGTGTGAACCCCCAAAAAAAAAGAAAGTGAAAAATTAATATTAACTAATGATAAAATAATAATTGATTCCTAAATTAGTAATAGCTATATTTTTCTGTCTCTCAGTGGCTCCACCTGTTAGTCTGGTGTGTAGGCAATATGCCTCTAAGCAGCGACTCACTTTCCCCGTCCCTCTTCATTCTCCTGTCCATAATGATATTGATCCTGCATCTGAACGGTTACCTTCTCAATAATCTTGTCGAAGGCCCGCTTCAGCTTATCGTGAGTGGAGGCCAGCTTTCGGAAGTCTCTATGCGCCTCCAGAATGGGAAGGATAATCTTGTACACCTCGTTCACCGTCTCGAACAGACTCCCCTAAACAGACAACAGAGAACGATAAACGTTCAACAACAGAGAACGATGTACGCTTGATGACCAGATCATGTCATCAAGCGTACAATGCACACGTGGTTCAGGGCAATCTATAACCGCAAACAGCAAAAAAGATACCATCTAATTAGATCTACATTTAGCATAAATGTAGATCGGTAATTGTACAACAACTTGCAGGCTGAGAACAATCAACACTTGAGCTAATGCATCCCATTCAAGCCCCTTAAAACAAAAACGCAAACAATTGGACAAAGTAGCACTAAGAAACACAAAAAAGAGGTGAGCAGTTTCTCTTTATATTTAATATAAATATGAATTTTAATGGGATCGTCAAGTGAATAATAGATCTTATTGTGTGTGTGTGTGTGTGTGTCTGTGTCTGTGTCTGTGTCTGTGTCTGTGCGTGTGTGTGTGTGTGTGTGTGTCTGTGTGTGTGTCTGTGTGTGTGTGTGTGGTGTGTCTGTGTCTGTGTCTGTGTGTGAGTGTGAGTGTGAGTGTGAGTGTGAGTGTGTGTGTGTGTGTGTGTGTGTGTCCCTCTCTTACGTTGATGAACAGCTCGGCGGCCTGCTCCAGGAGCCCCACCAGGCCGTTCTCGGTGAAGTAGCGGCCGGAGCACACGCCGTCCTCATCCGGAGACAGGATGTCATCAGACACAGCGGACTCCTCCAACACGTTGGGGGAGATGTTCTGCAGAGACAAAAGGGGCCTGCATAAATCGATCCGCCGGTCCCGGCCATCTCCCCCCCTTAATTAATCACATGATCAATGGACAGGAAGGTGACCAGCATGTAACAGGGAGATGTCCGACAGTGGGGAAGCGAAAGCTAATCAAATGATCGCCTGATCAATGGAAAAACTGGTGGGTTCGAATGTCCCGTCCCAAAACACAGGGGAGGTCTCTGTGCGTGTGCGCTTGTGTGTGTTCACGTTGATGGTCAGTGTCTCCTGTTGACCACTGTGCAGTTGTGTTGTGGTGTACTCGATGGGACATGATGTTGACTCGGTTGTTGCTCACACACTATTTGAATCGCCTCTCTATCGATTAAGGCCCCCCGATTCATAGTGTAGCACCTTTCACTGCTATAGGGAAAGAACAGCAAAATACTAAAAAACTCCCATCTACAGGGTCTGTAGTATATAGGACGTTGTATATTCACTTTCTTGTATGTACAGTTTGAATTTATGCATGCATGTATGTATGTATGTATGTATGTATGTATGTATGTATGTATGTATGTATGTATGTATGTATGTATGTATGTATGTATGTATGCAAGTACAAAATATTTGACCAGAGAAACTGATGACACCCCAATACGTCAATATTTCTGATTTGATTGATTGATGTGAACGTGATCCCCAGCACGGTGTATGATTGCAGGGAGCTCTGTACAGTACAGTACGTACCTGGAAGGTGACGCTGCCCACAGGCAGGTACTTGTGGTCCTCCAGCATGCTCAGGTACTCGGCCACCAGGGCGGCGGCGTGCACCAGACACATGGCCGACTCCGTGTAGCACTTCCTGTTGCTGTGCTTCTCCGCCATGTTCTGCAGCCAGGTCAGACGCAGGTCGGGCGAGGTCTGGTAGCCTTTGGCTATCCTGAATGGAAACACACACACACACACCTTCAGGTTAGCTTTCTGTAGGGCTAAGAATAGATTGAAACCGTGTGCGCGCATGTGTGTGTGCTTGATTTGGAACTAATTTGTTTATACGAAATGCTTCCAGAAAGGAAATGTTCTCAGTTAGAAAAAAATAAAAATGGGAATTTGTTTTCCCTGTTCAAGCGACGCATGAATAATGAATCAGGACATGCCAAACGTACGCGAAACAAAAAACCAAAACGATGAATGAATCAATTAATCTTCAAGTAAACCAGGTGCACCGCTCGCTATATGAATGAACACAATGAACCTAGGCGCCAGTTTATCTCCCGTGTAATTGTGTGTGTGTGCCTGTGTGTTTCTGTGTGTGTGTGCGTGCGTGCGCATGCACATTTGTGCATGTGTGCATGTGTGTCTGTATTTGAGGAGAATCAAGGCGAGGATTTCAGGAAAAGTACATTTGCCGTTCGCTGTGCCATTTTTTGCATGGCTGTCGGACACATTCTGTACACACGCAGAACGGGCCCTAAACCCAAACAGACTGCATGATGAATGGCACGTGTAGAGGGCATTAGCACAGAAGCGCAGAGTGATCTCTAAACCAACACACAGCACATGTATGCGCCTCTTTGTCTGCCGCGTCCCCACCACGTACACCACTCTCTCTCCGCTTGCATTTGCATATACACCCAGCCCAGATCAGAGGCCCAAACTGCTACCACATGGTAACCATGGCGAGGACGGCAAATAGAGGCAAAACAAGCCCAGACCACAGAGAAATAGGAACCAGCCAGCTCCCAGTGAGCCACGGGATAGGGGGGGGGGGGGGGGGGGGGGGTGGAAAGAGAGAGAGAGAAGAGAGAGAGAGAGAGAGAGAGAGAGAGAGAGAGAGAGAGAGAGAGAGAGAGAGAGAGAGAGAGAGAGAGAGAGAGAGCAAAAAATAGCCTATAATCTAGAGAGGGAGAGAGATGGAAAGGGGGAGAGAGAGAGAGAGCGTGCCAGAGAGTGAGAGAGAGGCAGTCGATAAGACAGACCAAACAAGGACAAAGCCTGTAAGACAATACGGTTGTTTTTGTTCTTCACCCACCTATACATGAGGTCCATGAGCATCTCCGGGTCCTCCTGGAACTCCCGCATCTTCACCGTGTCGGACAGGATGCTGTTGAGGTTCCGCAGTAGCTCATCCACCTGAGGAGAAACACACCACCGCACACCACCACCGCGTGTCATCATGGCCTCCAAGCCAGCTTTGGTCTGAATGATACACCTTTTCCCCTCCTCATTGTTATTCTGCTACCGAGTTGCGTCTGCTGTGTTAGTCATGTGTTCCTTTCTCAAGATTTCTATCTCTCGCCGCTGGGTCTTTGGAGAGATGTACTTTGAGGGGGGGATGTGAATATCAGATTGGTATTTTATTTAATCTAGTAACTAAATTGTGTGTGTGTCTGTGCGTGCGTATATGTGTTTGCGTCCGTCCGTCCGTCCGTCCGTCCGTCCGTCCGTCCGTCCGTCCGTCCGTCTGTCTGACTGTCTGACTGTCTGACTGTCTGACTGTCTGACTGTCTGACTGTCTGTGCGTGCGTGCCCGTGTCTTACCTGGGAGGGCAGCTGCGTGTTCTTCATCTCGCCGTCCTCCTCAGCGTAGGCCAGGATGGTGCGCAGCGAGCGCCGCAGATACTCCTCCTGGAAGTCAGACGACTGACCCACCAGCGAGGCCAGGGACATGGTCACCTGCATCTTCACCCTGGAGAAGTTCTGCACAGCAGGACCGAGGGGGGCAGAGAGGAGGGGACATGTGTTGGAAGCTGGCTTCCCATTCGCTCCAATAGTTCCCCAACCCATGAAGCAGTGATGCTGTGGTACGATTGAGATCATTTTGTTTGCGGACGCTTTAATGTGATTTATGGGGATTTCTATTTTTCTAAACGTCAGGGAGGTTGGATGTTAGGCGCCTGATAGACAACTATAGATAGATGGACTATAGATATTAGATGTCAGGGATTGAACAGAGACCCTTTCGGCTGGGAGTTTTACAAAGGCAGGGTGTAAAAATCTTCAATGCAGTGTGGATACTTACCTCACATGAAGTTAATCTAGTTATAAAAAAATATATATATAATCTATATTAAAAAAAGTATAGCTATACACATTAAGAACAAAAGGAAATGTACAGATACCAAAAAAGCATAATTATCTAAATAATGCATCCTATGTGATTAAAATATCACCTCTATTCACTGCTGTGAATGAATATTTTGAAATGTTTCATACACGCCAGTATACAAAACCTACTGACGCCAGTGTTTGATGACATTGTTGAAAGTATACGTCGTTTCTCTTCGTGTAAAATAAGGGAGGAATGGAAGAAACTCTTGCCAAATCATTTTTCACCACAGATGCTGCTATGGTTTGATCTGGGTTTATATTTAAAACAAGAGATGGATAAATTCCTGCTGGACACAAGGCAACAGATGTGTGACTCTTTGAGTGCAGAGTCTATAAACAAGTATTCATCTGGTTTGTATAAATATATGTATCATGGCTGATGATAAATGTTTTCCTGAGCGAAACGCATACATCAAGCTTTATTTCTTGCGCAATTCTGTATTTTAGCACCATCCATTTTTCCAATGTTCACGAATAGTGGCAATTACGAATGCTTTTGGGAGATATTCTGCAAGTGATATAGCATTGGGTCATTTAGATTGCATGGTGGCGTGCAGATCGCTGTTCTGATTAATTCTGGAGGATGAAACAAGATTGCAGTTGATGGTAGATAAACACACCACTAACTGAAGTGTCGCCTCCACCTGATCCGCATTTAATTGGAAACCTCCGTCTGCGATTTTAATAAGCTTCCTTTAAATCAACATTTCAGCAAGGAGAAATATTAAATTACCAACTTGTCAAAGTGATTCCGAATGGTTATAGGCTGAAGTGCTATGATACAGCAAATCCTGATATATTTTATTTGAATCTTGAAGCAGGATGAAATTAAATTAACTGAAACCCCATTTTGTCTGCAGCAACCTTATTTTCCATCCATTCCCATTCTTCTTCTCTGAAATGTCAACCGTCTCTCAGGTCATCTTTTCACTCTTCCACCCCTCAGACAGATCAAAACCCTTTTACCAAACAACCACCCTCTCCATCCATCGGAGATGGTCCTAGATCTGTGTGTGTGTGTGTTCGTGTGTGTGCACGCCTGTGTGAGTGCATGCATGTGTGTGTGCTTGCGCGTGTGTGCACGTAGGTCAATCCATCTCCAAGATGGCCCGGCAAAGCGGGAAATGATCTCCCATTAGTGAAGACATAATCACCCATGGATCATCTCTACGGCCCCATTCTGTTCAACTACGCATGGAGCTGGAGACCCAGAAGCCAGCCCGCCACACTGTGTGTGTGTGTGTGTGTGTGTGTGTGTGTGTGTGTGTGTGTGTGTGTGTGTGTGTGTGTGTGTGTGTGTGTGTGTGTGTGTGTGTGTGTGTGTGTATATGTGTATGTGTGTGTGTGTGTGTGGTTGTGATCAGCACAAGTTGTTGCTCTAAATATAATCATAAATAATATCAATATAATCATATATATTAGATATTTATAGAAAAGAAACGTATTGCATAATAATACAGACACTAGTAACACATAGTCAAAAGATGCTGAATGTTTATACCATTTTCTTGCTGAATATGAGACTGGTCGTTTTTGCAGCCCCAGTAATACTATTTGGTGCTTGCGTATCTTCATGCGTTCATTTTGATAGGATCATTTTAATGGGACACAAAGCCTGGTCTAATTTGTCTTCATGAACAAGGGAGACGAAGAGCAGATGGGGAAATGGCAGAGGAGAGAGGCAGTATGGATGACTCACAATGACTGTTGTGATCTTGCCCGTTTACGATAGTATAAATAAACACAAAACACGCACAGAGGGAAAAGCCACTCATCCTTAAAAGACCATGTGCCCGTGTGTGTGTGTGAGGCTCTGTTGTGTATTTAGGCTTGTGCTCGACTCCGGGACTACACACCGTCAACGACGGAAACCTTGGCTGCAGCCGGAGTAACAGAATTACCAAATAAATTCTCCCCTCCTCCTTAAGTTCATACCCTTTTCTTTCCCCCTTCCCCCTCACACACACGCACACACACGCACAGCTCGGCTGTCATTAGTCAGAAGGTGGAGGGAACACAGCGGGCAGACGGTGACGGATAGGTCGGCTCTGCTCAGAAACACATCCCTCAGCAGAAAACTGTCTTCCACCAAAACCCCAAAATAGACACAGGGAAGACATTAAAGCTGAGCAGACGAGGGAAGAAGAGAAGATAATAATATGGGTATGAGTGGAATGAGTACGAGAATCATGATGAACTTCCCTTCTGCTCGTGTGTGTGTGTGTGTTTATGTATGTGTGTATTTATGTGTGGTGTGTCAAAAGCCCTGTCCTCTAATTTACGGTGAATGGGACAGACTTTTACAGATACAGTCTGTCACAGTTATGACTGCCTGCATGCTTTCCTATGCAGCTCTTGATACTTGAGATTTCACTGTACACCAAAAAAGAAAAATCACTCTCCACCACAAGATTCTGTTGAATTATGCACATGTGTAGCGCGAGGGCATGTGCGTGCGTGCGTGTGTGCATGGGTGGTGGGCTCACGCTGGCGTTGCTGTAGCTGTATCTCATGATGAGGTAGAGGGTGGCACAGGCCTGGCTCCTGTTCTCATCCACTGGACTGCTGCAGTACTGGAGCACCTTCTGACACAGGTCTGCACACTGCTCAGCCTCCTCCTCAAACAGCAGGTCTCCAAACTACACACACACACACACACACACGCACGCACACACACACACACACACACACAAACAACCGCACAAACACACAGACACAGACGCGGACACACAATGGAAAGGGTGAGGGGGAGCGAGAGAGTAAGTAAAGAAATAAAGCAGTTCTAAGTGTTTAAATTGATGATACTGTACATCATATAATAAAGCATCCAAGCTTGAACGCAAAGTAATGAGCCGACATTAATCCCAGCTAGTACCGCCTGCGAAGCATCCCCACGCTTAATAAGCGGACACTTAATTAGACCAACGTCTCTCTCTGTCCCTCCCTCTCTCTCTCCCTCCCTCCCTCCCCCTCTCCCCCCCTCTCTCCCCCCACAAACACCGACGTCAGTACCTTGATTAGGAGAGCTCGCAGCGTGCTGAAGGCGTGTGAGAGGAAGCTGGAGCTCTGGTTGCAGGTGAGGCAGTGGAGCAGCACTTTGAGGACCCCACCCGTCACGTTGTCCTTACAGTCTGCCAGCGGCATCGCCTGATTCAGAGACACAGCTGATCAGGTGGTCCGTACACACACATAGACAGCACCTAGTGTGCAAACTCTCCAACCAGCCGACGATATGCATGGTGATGAATGACGTGAGTTACTCCGGTCGATGGACGGTAAGGTTTTGTACGGCGCTCCAACATGTATGATACAACTGGAAGGGACTAAAGATCAAGAGTCTATTATTAGACTCATGTGTAATAGTCAAAGCTCTTATCCAACGTCATGTTAAAAAGAATGACAGGTTTCTAGGCCTACACGTGTTTGTATTGTATAATTAGCTAGCATAGCCAATGTTTACTATAATTGTTATTTAAATGATGCAAAGGTGCTTGGTATTTGTCATTAAAAAACGAAACAGAGCTCTAAGGCAAAACGTATATATTTTGAACCTTTGTATTGCAGGTGATAGGGTTATCTCACCTGTACGATGGTCTCCAGCAGATCCAACACGATGAGGTTAGCCTCGGTGGCCAGGTTTCCACTGATGACAGCCTCTTGGTCCAACTCGGCTTTTGTTCTGATGACATTGTTACACAGTGGGGGAGAGCGGGGAGGGCAGTTGGACACAGAACAGAGGAAAGAAAGGGAGGAAAACAATGAGACAATGAGGCAAATTTGATTAGAAGACATGCAGAGCGCAACGATTAAGAAATACAACAAAAAACAAACTATTACATCATTGAGGTTGAATTAAAAGCCACCTTTCTACTCTGTGGAGAACAGAATACCTACTTGTCCTGCCTGTCATTGGTCTGTCTCCACTGAGTGAGGTCTTTCCTCCAGCGTAGGTTTTCCCTCTGACCCAATGTCCGTTCCATTCCTTCCAAAGAGGTCAAACGATCAGTGATTAGCATTAGCTACTAAGATAGCACAATTTAGCGAATCACACATATCTTCTTATTCGAAATGGTTCTGTTTCTAATAGCTGAGGTTTGCGTAAAGAAAATAAAATGAAATGTAATAATAAGAAAAAAACATTCAATGTGCCGAAAGATGACACACTCAATTTAACAAACTAAACATTCATCCTAATTAACCATGCTTCTGTCCTAAATAGCCGCCGCTACATTGGACTACTGCCACTCGTCTAAGACTATTTGAGGAGGCTCGCGTATATCCCACGCTCACTTGTACGACACAACCTCTTCATATCATAAAGATCGCCTGACGTGATTTAAACCGACAATAAATACCTACTCCGGCAAAGGGACCCGCCCGTGCCCACGGAGGCCGATCAACTCAGATGTGTCATTTGGCCTTAAGTACCTCCGACTCTTCTGATCATCTCTCCCCGCGCGCCCATGCCTCTCAGCAGGGCCTCCTCCAGCTGCAGCTTGGCCTGCTGGGACTTCTGCAGCGCCTGGTTGCTCACCTTGTCACTGCTCTGCTTACCCTACACACACACACACACACACACACACACACACACACACACACACACACACACACACACACACACACACACACACACACACACACACACACACACACACACACACACACACACACACACACACTTTATGAAGAGAGGCTAGGCTAATGCGGTCATTAAAATACATCAGACGGACCAAAAGCCAGGGAAGCAAAGGGAAACAGGTGGAAGCATGGAGAGCAGACTGACCCGGTATTCAAAGCAGGAGACACAGATGGTGAGGAGCTCCAGCAGGCGGTTGAGCTGGGAGGAGGGCATGTCCACCGTCCAACGCTGGATCAGGCCTCTCTCCGCGTTCTTCATCACCCACAGGAAACACACCAGCAGGTGGCGGCTCGTGTCCGCCGCCAGCGTGGCCACTGACTTACTTTGCTGAGGACACACAGGGGCGAGAGACGGAGCACTAGTTAGCGCTAACCAGAGGGCAAACACACACACACACACACACAGACAAACATCCACACATTCACACAAATCTAAAAGTGTACGTCTGTTCATGTGTCTTTGTGTCAACCGAAACACACACAGACGAAACACACACAGCTAAACAATCGTGAAAAAAGCACTAAGAATAAGATAACTCTTCCTCTTTAAGATGAAGAATCTTTAGAGGAGAACTACTGCTGATAAATAGGAGGCATTAACCTGGAGGGGAGCATTGTCTCCTGAGCTTCTCACCTGGCCCTGCCAGTTCCTCTCACCGCAACAACGCAGAGCGCACCAGGTGAACACAATGGCCGACGCTATGCCGTTTCATTGGACAACACAGACTGATGATGAATCCTCCCCATGTTGCGAATAATGAACAATTGCAAAATAAAAGACTCAAATTAAGTTTGCTCTGGAGAGAAATGATGGGAGCTGAGAGAAACAATAAACACACAGGAAGTCTGACAGCTCTGATCTTAGAAAGGTCAACGCCTCTCTCGGCTCTTCTCCCTCCCCCCACAACAACAACACCGCCGACAACAACAACAACCGCGTTATTCCGTCGACCAACGTGTAGAAAACCCATCGACCTAATGAAGAGTGGCCTAGAGGTCGGGGGAGCTGGATACGGGCGTAGAGGTTTTTTAGTGCTGTTGCTTCAGCTACATGTGATTTATGTGTTTGTCAGGGAAGAAGGCCCCTTTCACTTATGAAGGCAACGCATGCCCATAAACTAGCACTATATGTGCGTGTGCGTGTGTGTCTCTGTGTGTTTCCACGATGGATGAAGTATGTGGATGGCTCTTGACAGGTAATCAATCCATTTCATTGCAACTCACCTGTTAGAGGGCCCACCGCACAGACAGAGACCCCCGCACACACACACGCAGCCAGCTCTACCAAAAAAGCATGCGCACACCCACCCACACACAAAAACACACACATAGTATACACGGATGAAAATTTGTTTGCCCCTTTACCACAATACAGAAAACTAATCCCCAGCAAAACTTGTTGTTGTTGTTGTTGTTGTAGTAATCATAACCGTGAGAAATTATAGTTAGTGACTTACGACGGATGCCATGGAAACCAGAGCACTTCTCCCCAGGGTGTTGAAAGGGTTCCCAGCGATTGCCATGGCGACAGACTGATTGATAGGAGGGACATTTTCCAGGTCGTCGTCAGGTCCGCCAGTCTTGTTTTTCCCGCTGCGCGCTTCGGAGACTAGAACAACACAGATGTCAACCCAACATACGTTATCACCTACCAATTAGGTGTCACATTTATATATTAATATTTTCCTACATAAACCAAATCACTGCCGGTGAACGCAGTCGCTGCATGTGGCTTTAATTCTGTGGGAATGTTACACAGTCCTATTTGTTTCTCTTCGGGGTATATAGTTTGCATGTAGGGCATTTCGGGCGTACCTGTGAAGTCCAGGTAATTGATGGAGTCGATGATGATGCCCACTAGGGGGAGGTAGAGCGCAGCGACCTTTGCTCCGACCTCAGGTTTCACACAGCGTTGGTCTAGGTCGTGGGCACACAGCAGGCTGTAGATGGCATTGATTGCCTTCCTCTGTACCTTTCCCCTGCAAAACAAGACAGCACATGTTGACTAGGGGAGTATCGATCAAATGAGAGTGTGTGGGTATCGAGGCATTTATGTGTGCCTGCATGCTGATTTATGCATGAGTGTTTAATTGTGTTTGTTTCTGGCCCTGCATGCGTACATGAGTGAGTGAGTGAGTGAGTGAGTGAGTGAGTGAGTGAGTGAGTGAGTGAGTGAGTGAGTGAGTGAGTGAGTGAGTGAGTGAGTGAGTGAGTGAGTGAGTGAGTGTACCCCTCTGACTCCATGTCCAGTGCAGCGCTGAGCTCTGTCAACAGCAGACCAGTGAGATAGTGCTGCTGCTTGAACTCCTGAGTCAGTTCAAAAAGTCCCAGAATCCTCTGCTGCTCCTGGTAGCTGTATGAGCTGGAGGTCTGACACGCGAGCGACAGCAGCAACGACGAAATATACAGAAAGAAAGAGATGGAGAGGGCCAAAGAAAGTTAGGGATGGAGTTTGAAGGACAGGAACTTTTAATGGCTGCTACTGTTGCCTGTATGATGGGCTGAATGTTTATCAGCGTACACAAATCTAATGGAGTATGCTTTATGTGACTGTATGAGATGTACAACTAGACAATCCACGAAAAAATCTGTTTTGTTTTCCCTCCAGATTCTGAATAACAAAATGAGACAACAAATTATAATAATTCTGTACATCTCTCACTGAGACCTCTTTGATTCAGATATATCGTCATTGACAATAAAAGCCCTTTTGAGTGGCGGCAGGACTCACCTGTGAGGAGATGGAAGGGCAGGGGGAGGCGGGAGCGGAGGCTGGGCTACTGAAGAAGAGGCTGAGGCTGAGGTAGTGCTCATGACTGCACAGGATGCGAAGGAACTCCAAGCGCATGCTGATCAACGTGGGCATTAGAATACCCTTGGATGACATCTACGCAGGGGAGCAGAGGGAATCCGTTCATTCTGATCTATGATCTCACTGTTTGAGGTGTTTTGTAAGACCATTAAACTGACCTATTCGGTCAGTTTGATTGTAAGTGACATAAAGGTGAATTTTTGGAGCTATATGGCATTAATGAGCTGCTAGAGGTTAGGCTTCTTGCTAAGGGATGAGAATCTTAACTTCTTGATCTTGTGTCTGAAACGGTTTTGGTTATCATTGAAATGGGTGATGTGAGTGTGTGTAGTGTGTGTGTGTGTGTGTGTGTGTGTGTGAGAGAGAGAGAGTGTGAGTGTGAGTGTGAGTGAGAGAGAGAGAGAGAGAGAGAGAGAGTGTGTGTGTGTGACTTACCTGGTTACAGTAGTTCTTCACCAGATGGAATACGAAGCCTCTGTCCATTAGAGACAGCAGGTCATACAGGAAGAAGGCCAGGCTGATATTTACTTTCTCTGCCTGCTCCTGCTCCTGAAACAACAACAACAAAAATCAATAGATTTGATCAATAGGTAACGATCACAAATACCCGTTAGCCGGGGAAACATGATTGGTATTAAGTTGACCTTAAGTTGAGCAGAAAATAAACATATCAGGGCTTCGGGGGTCGGTAGAATTGTTCAATTGCCCTAACATTTTCACTGGTTGAGGCCAGCCATGGTGAACATACAATGATGATTATATTGCTCTATAGAATCACTTTAAAGAAGGTACATCTGTTGGTCCACAAATGTCTTTGGTTTTGTTGTGCTTGTTTGTTTGTCCTCACCTTTTGTTGCTTGACTAGGATGGTGGCGATCTCAGCGGTCACCACGGACACGATGGTCGTGATATCATCTTTGAACCGATCAGAGAACCGACTCTGTCGTGGCATTCTGCCTTTCTCTAGATTTGAGACGTGTTGTGCCATACTCTTCACCTGTGCTCCGAAAAAAAAAAAAGACTTAGAAGGTCACCGTACCGTACACACAGTCAATACAGAACAATAGAGAACCACTTTGTGTGTGTGTGTGGGTGTGACGGACTGACCAGCAGCTCGAAGAAGAACCAGGCGTATTTGTAGGCGTTCTCCCGGCACACGCCGGTGCTCACGACCATCTGCAGGGCCAGCTCCTCGTGGAACTGCTACAAAAACAACACCGACACGCACGGTACGTCATTAGACCTCCTCAGCGCAAACAGTCACAAGAATTGCAATGGGCCATCCTTCTCTGTTATGCGGAAATTTTACGGATTGTGTTTTGTTTGTTTCTGGTCTTTAATACATTAACCATGGTCTCATAGAAGCAATACACTGTTGTTCACCTGTGTATATCACCTCCTGTTTGAACTTGCTGATGGTTCAAATTCCTCAAGAATCCTAAAACACAACCGTCCAGTAAGGTGGGGTTGTCTAGCATCATGCCTCCCCCTTGTGGTGACATGTGGTATGGGTGCTCTAATAATAAAGCTCTCTATATTCTGATTTTTTTTTGCTCCCCGTAATTGAACGGCTACATTGTCCGGAGGTCTGTGAGAAGCCATGGCTGATGAGGAGGAAGCAGTAACCATGGCAATAAGCTGTAACCATGGCGAGCCAGACACAATACCCGGACAGGCCATTGTGGCGACAGCACTTGTACAACTCTCAGACATTAGAAAGATAAGTGAGTGCCGCGGCCCCTTGCTGTTCTGCTAAACTCTTAATGGCTCTGCATTTATCTTAACCCTTATCACCAACCCCCTCCCTTTGAATGATGAATGGTCCCCCAGCATGGTGGCATTGGGGGGGGGGCTGTGTTACCTTTCTGCTGGAGGGCCTGGTGCCCCCTGTGGCGCTCTGGGAGTGAGTGTTAGCGTCCACGTAGGTGGACATGCGGCTCCCTGGGTTGTTCTGGCCCTGGGGGTAACAAAGGCAAAATGGGAAACACACACACACTCGCAAACACACAAATACACCGGTGACCATAATGGGTGTGGACAACTTTGTGTCTTTCACAACATATATATCAGTGACCATGATGGGTGTGTGTGTGTGTGTGTGTGTGTGTGTGTGTGTGTGTGTGTGTGTGTGTGTGTGTGTGTGTGTGTGTGTGTGTGGTGTGTGTGTGTGTGTGTGTGTGTGTGTGTGCTGCACACACACGTTCCATCTGGGTGGTTGTGATGGGTGGGGATGTCTCTGTCAGAGTGGGTGTCTAGTGGGGTGTTTCAGAACCTAATGTGCTGTAGTGGACATTAAGTGGCTCTGTGGAGTGTGTAAGCGACGAGGCATTGTTACACACAGAAACCGTGTGTGTGTGTGTGCGCACGCGCGCGTGCGTGTGTTGAAACCATTTTGAAAATCACATCCACTTACCAAATCCCTTCTTTTTTTTAACCATGCCTTAATTGCAAACCATAACATTTAAAACTAAGCATATGATTGATAATGCTATGATCCAATCAACCCGAGCAAAAAGAATGGCGTTAGAAAATAATATAAAATTTTCATAATGTTAAAAAGTTTTCAAAAAGGCCCCGTACATGTGAACTGACTAATGATTCGTAGCCACAGGCAGAGTACTTAGTGTGGGGAGAGGCCTCCTGGCACGGTGATATGACCCACTGATGCTGATGGGCCTCAAACGATACGTGGGGAAGCGAGTTCACACAAATGGACCAAGTTGGTGGCGCAGCAATTTCAAAACCAAAAAATTGCTTCACGAGCCCCAAAGCGTTCGACGTACACACACACACACACCCACCTTAGAGTTGAGGATGTGGTTGACCTCTGCGTCCTCGGGGGAGGGTGGGGCTCCGGGGATGTCCGGGTTGCTGCTGCTGCGGATGCGGGACTGGAGCAGCATGGTGCCGATGGTGCTGGCCGTGGCCCGGCCCATGGTGCTGAAGCGGGCCTCCGAAGAGGGCTGCACAGAACCTGCTGCTGCAGACACACACACACACACACACACACACACACACACACACACACACACACACACCAAATTAGCACCCTCATGTACAATGTTAGCTGTACCAAAGTATTGATTAAGGGACTAAGAGACTATGAGGGTATGACCGGACATTATAGACTTGTTGGGGTACCTGCACCCTGTACGTCCCGGGGGGAACGGGGCAGACAGAAGACCCAGTAGAGGTAGGTGGACAACAGCTCGTTCCTGCCCTGCTGGTCTCTGGCCAGCTCCTGGCTGTTGTGAAGGCTGTTGACGATGGACACCGCAGACTCAAAGGCTATCTGCGCCAGATTAGCTGCGGGAAAAAGACACACACACACACACACACACCACACACACACACACACACACACACACACACACACACAAGTTTACTGTAGACTCTTCTCTGGAGCAGAGCCTTCACAATTCTAAGCTAACACAGCCACTCAGGAGCCCAATTAGCTAGATTGAACAGAACCCAAATGAAAATGTCCAAAAAACTGATCGAACCAATTACGGGACAATGTCACAACCCGAAATGCGGATTTGCCTCAAGTAGTACTAAATAAAACAAATGGCGAGTTTTTTTAATTAGTCAAAGCGCTTGTGCATTTTTAACGTTCAATTATTTTAATCTCAGCCTCCTCCGTTCATTGCACCACGTTACTCGCCCTGAACGTGTGATACAGAGAGTGGGTCAAGACACTGTCTTGAGGAATCTCAAGACAAGATACTCATTGGCTGTCAGCCTTGTCACTCACAGCAATGTAGACACGGGGGAAATCAGGTTTATTCTTATATAAACATCCACAGGTTTATTCAGTCCGCCAGTATCTCCTTAATCTTTCTGTAGACGGCTGATAAATTGCTTTAAACCACATTATAAATCACATGCGTTTCACCAGGAGACTGTACCCTAGTTGAGGGTCCTTGATTGGACTTGCTTGCATGTCAATCAAAATCTCAGCCAGACAACAAACAGCCTCGTGGTTGGCTCTTACCGGTCTGGCCTGCGATGACCATGGGCTGCATGATGAGGGTGAAGAGCTTGTCCAGCAGCAGGTGGAGGTAGAGCACCAGGGGCTCCAAGCGGGACGAGGACAGGGACACGATGCTCAGCTTCAGCTCCTGTTCCAGCTTGTTCTCGGGAATCTTCTCCTCCTTCACGCGCAGCGGGAAGCTGACTCCGCCCTCCAGGGCGCGACACAGCGTGAAGAAGCGCTCCAAGTGGTTGTCCTAGAAACATGGAAACAAATCATGATGTTTAGTAATGAATCTGTCTTTTTCTCAAGTTTGATTGCAACAAGGAAGGAAGCAAGGAAGGAAGGAAGGAAGGAAGGAAGGAAGGAAGGGTGGATTGGGGAGGAAGGAAGGAAGGGAGGAAGTAGAGCTTATCAAAAGTTGTGTGTTAACACAAGCCACCATTTTCTTTAGATGTAAGTTTGGGCTTTGGCTGGAAGGTGCAACTGTCGTGACATACCTGTGGGTGCACGGAAGACACCGCCTGGATCTCCACGTTGAACAGACTTTTGTGACTGTCCATCCACTTGACTGGAGGAATCTGGGGAGGTAATTTCTAAACGATAGAGGATTGTAAAATGGAGGGTTGTTCTCTAAATGGGTGTTCAGTACTGGACATCTACACTGATATCCCGACAGCACTAAACATACTCCTCAACAACATCTATCACTATTAAAGTCACTCAGCATTGAATGTATTGAATACTTTAAAACCTGCACTATGTACATAAATTTTCCCATTAGCAAACTCTATTGGCTTGAGTTATAGCCACAGTTATAGCTATAGAAACTGCTGACTGAGATTTGCCCATGGTGGTGAGGAAAGGCAGAAACGGACCAGAATAAAAACTATCAAGATGAAATATTCCTTGAATGGATTAACTTATTGATAGGTGTGTTTTATTCTTAAGAAACATTCTAATTGAGATTTTTTTGACAAAGAATAGTGACATGGTGCAGTTTTAAGATTTCCCATTGAGTGGTTTACATGGTTTGTTTATCCCAGGTTAGAAAGGCCATCATTAGAAGGCTAGGGACGGACCTCTGGGGAATGCAGGGAGTAGTTGAGGGGCAGGCGCTCCAGGACGATGGGTAGACAGTACTGTCCTGTCTGCAGTCTGTCGTTATTCAGCATGCGCAGCCACTGGGATGGGATGAGATGGACACACACACACACACACACACACACACACACACACACACACACACACACACACACACACACACACACACACACACACACACACACACACACACACACACACACCATTAGTAGGAGATTTTTGCTTGAGGGAAGCAAAATACAAGCCAAAGATACAAGTTTACTCTTTAATCTAATTGAAGGCTAAATGGGCCGACAGTATTCATCATCAACCCTATTTCATTTCAAACCTCACTACACTAATTCAGACCAAATAACCATTGTGAGTGAATTATCAATCACTAACTCACTCGTGGTATACATTTCATATTTTTCCCCACAAATACATGCTCAATAAACGCTCAATCTTCAGAGGCCAGGCTTGCTTCTTGGTTTCCTTACGGAGTATCCTATGAGGGTCTCGCAGCTGGGCTGGTTCTGTTTCTGCTGGCAGCTGATGTGGTAGAAGGTAAACAGCAGGTGGTGCCTCTCAGTCAGCTGGGCGGGCAGGGCGAGCTTCACCTCCTCATAGAAGTCTGGAGACCTGGCACACAACAGCAGGGGGCGTTGGATTCCCGGTTGAAAGGGTTGAATTCTGAGGTCTACATGTAGGCATCTGATTATGCTCAATGATATTTAATATCAATGATAATGCATTCATTCATTTCTGTCATTTTAAGAATACTCAAAAACTAGGAAAACACATAGGATTACCTTAAACTTATACTTTAACATGTTTTTTACCTTTAGACTTTAACAAAATATGTAAAGATATACAATATATAGTTAAAATAGAAAATACATAAAGCAGTTGTACTTGTTATGGTAGGTCACTGTGGTATAGGTCTCTTGTAGGAACTCAGGGCCACTTGATTTCCCAAAAATGACCTGCAAAATTAGAGAAGTTTAATTAATATATTCAAGTACCCTGTTCATTTATTCCAAGGTTAATTGAAAATGTGCTATGTAAAATCCTGTTTGATAAATCCCCTCACCGGCATAGAGGTGCTTGAGTCCTCTCCGCTCATGAACTGGATTTTGATGGTGATGTTGCGTGGTGCTGTTAGTCTGTTGACAATGTTTAGCCTCTGAGGGTAGACAAAAAGAAGGTTCCTGGAGAGAGAAAAAATAAATAGTTAATATTCAAATCATTGCGCTTTCTGCAATGGCACTTTTCGCCACTTGGTGGCGGCAGAGGTGCACCAATGTCAATATAACCACTACAAACGATATGAACGCAAAGATGTGCTTGAAGGGTAAAAATTAGCAAGTGAGTGGAATTGAAAAACTATGTTTGTAAAATTGTGTTGGTATCAATGCAAAGGTGCACTTAACGTACACCTGTGTGAAGCCAAAAATAGCATCTGTGTTGAAAGGGGCAAGAGTGATAAGGGGCGTCAAAATACTTATCGCTGCCTTAGGCCACCTGAACAAATATGTTGTGCAAAGGAGTAAACTCAACTATCCTGTTTATACCTCAAGATTTCTGTCTCTGTCTTAGGACTATCTGCTTCCTGTTCTTTAGGTATTCAACTCCCCTAACAACTCTAAGAGATAAGCATGCCTGTGTATGTTTGGTTCTACAAGATAATACAATAAGATAACCGGTAAACATAAGCAGGCAGAACAGTGCTCCACACTGTACATGCAAAGAAAGTTAAATGACCGACACACAGAAACATGCCAAAGACCTTATCCATTCAAGAAATGCACACCGCCATAACCACCCTCACCACAGTGGTAGCCCATCCATATCCTCCTTCGGTTTGAATGTCAATAAACGAACTCCATTAAGCAGGCACAGAAAATAATGGTTGACCTACTTCTCTCATATTTCCTCCCGTGCTTCTCTGCCTTGCCTGACCACAATCTTAAGCAACAGCCAGGTCATATTGTGTTACATACATTGTGACAGGCTGACGGTCGCATTAGTGCTCGTGTTTACGGTTGCTCATCATTGTTACTCATGTTAACGTTGCCTTAGCTGGGAGGGTAAGCTTTGGGAATATGTGGCAAGTCACTTTGGGCGAAAGACCTCGTCAACCGCCTGCAATGTCAGTTTTGGTTGCCTGTAGGCGCACACGCCAACGCCAGCGCGCGCGCACACACACACACACACACACACACACACACACACACACACACCACACACACACAAAGACACACAAAGACACAGACCGGGGTTAGCCTTTTATTGAACTTATGAGCTCACCTATAAATGCTGTGAGGGACGTAGACCTCACTGGAAGGAAACTCTAGGACCTCCTTGATTGGTCGGATGTTCTTCTCAGCCACCGGCACCAGGGGAATGAGCTCGCTGGACAGACACGCCTGGGGCATGTCATGGAACGGCGAGATGTCCAGCTTAATGATACCTATACACGGACACGCACACAGACACACACACACAGATACACACAGAGACACACGGACAAACACACACACAGGCAAACTCACACACACACACACACACACACACACACACACACACACACACACACACACACACACACACACACACACACACACACACACACACACACACACACACACACACCAGCACATGCAAACACACCTAAGTAAGTCTAAATACTGAAGACATTTGTTCACATCATTCCTGTTGTTATGAAATATAATTTCATTATAATTCTAACTAAAGTCAAGTGAACTACTAAAATGGAGACCTGGTATAGTCCTGACTCTCCTCTGGG
>NC_079417.1:14441627-14476627 GCF_026213295.1 Gadus chalcogrammus
AGCCAAACCGCGGCAGTGGGGGAAATGACCTCAACTACAAAAACATTTGTCAGGTTAGCAGCACACAGAAAAATGGGCAGAGTGTGAGTTAAAAAAGAGACAGAACAGAAACAGAAGGAGAATAAGAGTGAGGGACTGATAGAATGATCAAGAAAAGGGGAAAATGGGAGGCTGGCCTAAAGAAAGAGAGACAGACAAGAGAACAGTAAGTGCTCTCTCTCTCTCTCTCTCTCTCTCTCTCTCTCTCTCTCTCTCTCTCTCTCTCTCTCTCTCTCTCTCTCTCTCTCTCTCTCTCTCTCTCTCTCTCTCTCTCTCTCTCTCTCTCTCTCTCGCTCTCTCTCTCTCTCTCTCTCTCTCTCTCTCTCTCTCTCTCTCTCTCTCTCTCTCTCTCTCTCTCTCTCTCTCTCTCTCTCTCTCTCTCTCTCTCTCTCATGACTAAGCGTTGCAGTTCATAATGACTAAGTGCCTTTAACACGGCCTACTGTGAATTCCTCGTTGCAACAGCTGTATCACGTCTCCATCTTTATGACAGAGTCTTATGAGAGGGCAGGGGCTTGGTTGGATGTTCTGGAGGTTATTTCACTCCTAAAAAATATGCATGTCAGGATACAGCTGGTTTACTTCCAGTAAGTGTACTAATTAATCCTTTTTGAGGTGTGTGTGTGTGTGTGTGTGTGTGTGTGTGTGTGTGTGTGTGTGTGTGTGTGTGTGTGTGTGTGTGTGTGTGTGTGTGTGTGTGTGTGTGTGTGTGTGTGTGTGTGTGTGTGTGTGTGTGTGTCATACTTCATGCTCTGACATCGAATGAGGATGCGGTCCCCCATGTGTTCTTTGGGACAATCTGGGATGGGACGGATCTCCACTGCCTCCTCCTGAATGAACAAACAAACATTAAAACATTTTCCATACATGAAACAAAATATTAATTCAAGATAAAATATAGGATAGAGTATAATGTATAAAATATAACAATAGGTTTTATGCATAGACTTTTACACACAAACTCAGATTTATCGCGAATTTGGAAATGCATGGCTAGCACTTTATTGTACCACATATTATACAAAGTGCAATATGTATGCATTACAGATATAGATACGTTACTTTATTGATCCTGGAGGAAAGGATAGGTTAAAGTTGCTCGGCTCAAGGCGCAAACAAAGCAGAAATGTGATCTCTCTGTGAATCATATCAATGTAAGAGGAGCCTTCACACACTACTTAGATCTGAGAACTGCGATGTGGAATAAAATAAGAGTCAGCCTCAACAAGGGTCCAAGTGGTGGTGATGGTGGTGGACGGGGGGGTTGGTCACACCTCATCTGCTGGGGGGTAGAGGGCAAACAGCTCCGGGTGGCGCCCCGCTTGCCGCGCCTCGTGGTTGAGGCGGTCCAGCTCCTCCGGGGTGCTGAACCTCAGCAGCCCCTCTACTCGGGGGTCAGGGGTCAAACACCGCAGGTCAAAGTCAGACGAGGTCAGAGTTCGCCCAGCGTCCTCACTGAGGCCTGCCAGCGAAGGGGACTTCACCTAGAGGTCGCACAGAGACGGAGAGGCAGAGGGGTGGTCGGTGTGTGCACGCATGTGGACGTGAGCGAGTGGCTTACTGACAGAGTTGATTCATTCACTCTAAAACCAGATTTTTCAATAATACTATAGTCATTTGTTAAATACACGCAACCATAGACATAATCAGTATTCTAAAGACGGGGCCCTGTATTCAAGCATGTAAAACTCAGTCATCAGGAGCATTTCATGAACTCCAAATGTTTTAGGATGAAAATTAATCCTAAATTAATCCTGGAGTTCATTTCATGAACTCCAGGATTAATTTAGGATGACAAGGGCCCTCAGGAAATACTCTCTCTAATCAGAGCGGGATTGCAACCCTATTTAATGACTGACACTTGGCTTAGGGCCACGGATTGACCTCCCTTTGTGCATTGTCCTCATTTGAACCATCTCTCCCATTTCACGCAGTAGCCTCCTTTTCCCCTGTCTACCTAACCCCTTGGCTGCTTCTAAAAGCACGGCTAGGACAAACTGCGCCGCCACTGCAGCCACACTATGAGGTCTGCAGGACCCTAATGCACCACCACTCTCCCTCTGTGCCACTCTCTTCACAGCCACTCTCTCACAGGGAGCCGAGAGCTAGAACAAGGGCCTTCAGTTTAGGTGATTAATCGGAAATGGCAAGGCTGGCTCTAACTCTGTAGAAATGGGGGGAGGGGCGGGGAGGAGGGGCATGCTGGTTGGCTGGTTTTGCCGGAGGCTGCAATGAATGGGTCTTGATTTGGCCCGGGACTGGCTAACCCGGGGGGGGGGGGGGGGTTTGGCAGAGAGAGAGAGAGGACCCAGATAGAGAGGAGCTGGAGAATATCTCTGAATACAATGTGAGAGAGGCAAGGCACATGGAAGCATGTGATGACACGCCTCAACACCTCACTGAGGACTGGTGCTGGCATGTATGCTGATAGAGGGTAGGACAATGGACTCTGGCAAAGTTTTTAACTACAATACACAATGGAGCAAAAGGAGAACAAAACACAATCCACTAGATTGCAGCAAACCACTACATCACAACACAATGCATTATGGAGAATCTAGTTCAACATTAGCATCGCCATTTCGCAGACAGTCAAAGCAGTCTAGACGAAAACATTAGGCGGTGTTAGATAACACTGTACAACACATTAAGCAATGCCCTCGACTAAAATGAAGACGGTCGGAGTACTCCTGTGCTGAATCTATTCCAACTCTTGATAGGATTGATTAGAAAGAAATTTGGTTTGTTCAGCCTGGGGCCGGAAATGTGCTTTTGTCCTCACTGGGGGGGGGGGGGGGGGGGGGGGGTTTATAGCGCCGGCCTGAAGGAAGACCTTTCTACTCTCCGAGGAGCTCCGTTTCAAAGCCTTGGGGCAGCGAGGCAGTGAGGGCCGCAGGGTGTGTGGCTCCTGTTGGGCTGTTTGCAGAGCAGCCTGGGCAGACATGTGACAGGAATAACAAAACGCCTCAGTGCTCATTGTTCCGCTTCCCCGTTGGCTCCTCTCCCCGCTCCCCTCTACAGACCTCGACAAGCCCCTTCTCTTCATCGCCCAACCCCTCTAAACTCTGACCCCCCCCCCACCCACCCACCTGCAGAACATATTCTGCTTTCACTCATGGCTGAATCGTTATGGGTCAGATGCTGTACTGATTTAAAAGTCTCACCTTTCCCGAAATATTTTTTTTTTTCAGACACAGGAAACCACCATATAATGTATACTGTCATATTTGTACCATTAAAACTGAAACTTAAAAGGGGACTAGAAGGGGACTCTACTGGGACTTTGTCAATGACAAAGTTATTCATGCAATATGCATTGAACTAATCATTTCTTCTTGAGCTTCTCATCTGAAAAGGTTTATGGCTTGTTTGGTCAAATGTGTTTTAGTCGATATCTGTGTCTCATGTGATAAACCTACAAGTTCTGTTGAGACCTATTTCACATGAATTCCAAAATGTGACAGTGAACATGTGTGGGTAATACATGCTGTGCAACCTACGGGAGTGTCTTGGCCCTCTTGCTGAACATCAGACTCAAAGGTTTGTTTCTGGAGGAGCTTGTGAAGTCCGGCCCTCTCAGAATAGGCGGTCCAGCCATCTCCTTGACACCTTTATATCACACACACACACACACACACACACACACACACACACACACACACACACACACACACACACACACACACACACACACACACACACACACACACACACACACACACACACACACACACACACACACACGATTAACCTATGCAGCCCTAATCACACAAGTTCACAGATAACATTTTATACACTCTTACCATGGCAAACAAGAGCATTGTGTGAGTGAGTGAGTGAGTGAGTGAGTGAGTGAGTGAGTGAGTGAGTGAGTGAGTGAGTGAGTGAGTGAGTGAGTGAGTGAGTGAGTGAGTGAGTGAGTGAGTGAGTGAGTGAGTGAGTGAGTGAGAGAGAGAGTGAGTGAGTGAGAGAGAGAGAGATTCAGCTTCAGCATGCCTTTAATCCATTTTTTTTTTCTTACAAAAAAGTCAAAGTTACTATAAGTATTATTATCATATTAGTATTAGCAATTGCATTGGTGATACAGGTCTCACAATGTCTAATAGCAGACTTAAACTGAAGATTGGTGTTGGTTCAATGCTAACCCTTTCAGGGATTCCTGAAATACTAAATCACTTGAGTGGCCTTGCAGTAGGCCTTGCTGGTGATGCATTCCCTTAGTGTTGTCATTGTCCTAGTGTCTGAAAACACGGGACATCATCATCAAAAACAATGATATCATAATTCCAAGGCCAAAACACAGGGTTTTGGAGGTAAGGAGGTAGATCTCTACCTCCTTACACCAATAACAATGCATCGGCAAACCAAACCACAGCCATCAAGTGAGTAACTACACACAATTAATAGATCATGGTATATACTGAAATACAACCGTGATTTATGCTGGTGTTTTTTTTTGCAACGTGTCAATCCAAGGACCTACAAGGCTAAAAACGTTTTTTGTTCAAGTTGTTTTGCTTGGTAGGATTACCTTCGGGAGACAACCAGCCAGGGTTGAATGTAACTCTGCACACATTCCCTCACATGTGAATCCAACTCCACCCTTGAAACAAAACCAAAATAGGCAGGGACACAAGGAAAGGATGAAAGGAATAATTAAACCAGTATACTACGGTTTTGTGTAGCAAGAGCTCATAAACACAAACACACACACACACACA
This sequence comes from Gadus chalcogrammus, assembly GCF_026213295.1. NCBI lineage: Eukaryota > Metazoa > Chordata > Actinopteri > Gadiformes > Gadidae > Gadus > Gadus chalcogrammus. The sequence goes on from NC_079417.1 coordinate 14,446,388, forward strand.
CAATAGCAGAACATGCACACAAATGGACTTATTCTTCATTGTTTTTTACAACACAACATTCCTGCGAAACGACATTACAACCACCTTGCTTAGGGTGTGGATTGTACTAAACCCTGGAGATAGCAGAGATCATGGACAATCACAGCATTCTTAGTACCATAAGTACAAGTATAATAAGTACAAGAGAATAGATAAAACCGGTAATCGGATGCTTGTCATTTCAACTGGAGGCTGGCAACCAGGTTTATCTTGGGCTTTCCAATGGAGCTCAATCAAGTGCGTAGCTTTGGTTTAACAAACATTTCAGAAGGTTGTTGATTGGCTAATGCAGATTAAATTTTAATAATTACAGACTAGGCAGATCAATAGTATCGTTCTGAAGGAGTTGAAAGACAATCTTCTTTATTTTAATACAATTTCTCAATAACTTATTGTCCAGCTTATTTGCGATTTAGGGCAGGGACGGTTAACTGGTTTCTTGACATTGGATAGTTGATTTCCCTACATCTCCTCTAAAAACGACGCCCATTGCCTCAATTTCATACGACATTCATACCTCAAATCATACTTGGGTTCCTGAATCATTCAAGGCCTTGGAAAGAAAATCCCATTATGACTCATCGGTGCTAACTGCTCTGGATGATAAGTATGGGTAAACAGTACTGTGTTGTTGTCTTTTGGTTGCGTTTTCCTTTGTTTGGTTGTCACATGGAACAGTGAGATCGACCATGTGACACCTGCATTAACATTTGATCAGGGGACCGTTGACCCACCCGTCCTCAGGCACCGAGTGTCGGACGGTGCGACACTGCTTCTCCACCTGCTCCACCTGCAGGTCATCGTTGGGGAAGTCGCCCAGCTCCTGCATCAGGGCCTGGTCTCCACTCTGCAGCTGGGACATGAGGAACTCCTCCAGGTCTAGGGGCTCCACCGCCTCGTACGACTGGGGCTGGGAGAGGGAGGGAGGGAGGCACAGGGAGACAGAGAGAGAGACACAGACAGAGAGAGAGAAAGACACAGAGACAGAGAGAAACACAGGGAGAGAGATATAGAAAGGGACAGGCAGAGAGAAGGGAGAGACAAGGAGGGAGAGAAAAATGAGGAAGATAGAGGGAGAAAGAGTAAATCATTATCATTGTATTTTACTTTTTGTATTTTAGTAATTTTATTATTAGGAATACCGGTATACCGTTACCATCCTGACATAAAGCATTCTCAGGTACTGGGTGTAGCACAAATGCACACAATGTTTGTTTGAGGGGGTCAATAGAAAGAAATTATAATAACGTAAAAAGCAAAGAGTTTAGAGGGATCAGTCATGCCTGGAAAGTTCAGGTTTACTTAAGGGAGCTTGTAGAGGCCTATAGGATCCATTCAAATAGTGCAGAGAAAGGTGGACAAAAAACTAAATAACAAGAAGGTAGGAGGTACAGAACAAGTTGAATCATGGCTGTTATGCAATACCTGTGTAATGCCTGTCAAGGGACAAGAGCCCTGAAGCGTCTATAAGAGTATATGAATAGAAAATGGATCAAAATAGAACCTGTATCAGAACTTCTGATGAAGGGATATATTAAGACAGTACTGTTAGCATCAACGCGTCATGTTGCCCTTCAACAAAGAACCTCTTCTAATACATCAGAGCGAACAGCGCGGGAATCAAAAAACGTTTGCGTCCGCAAACCAGAATGTATCTTACCAACCACTTCCACGATGGCATACTGCGTGACATGATTTGAAAATTTCATAATTACAGGAAGCAGGTCATGGAGAAGTTAATAAGACACCAGATGACTTTCTCAGAACTTAACACATAACAAATAAATAAGAAAACAAACTATATGAGGTTTATATTAACATAATAATGTATTTCTGTATAAATATTGAACATTGTGCTAAGGGCTTTTAATAACAAGTTTTGCATGGTGCATAAAGAGCCCAACAGTCTACAGAGTTGTATAGGCTATTGTAAAAGATGGACAGATGGAAAGGCAGACACTGATATAAAATACAAACAAAGAAGAAGAAGTCTATAAGATTTACAGACTACCAACAACAATTATAAGGGGTTTGCTCTCCGACATGTTTTGGCAAAAAACATTCAATGCCTCAGGGCCGATATTTCCTACTCGACTCAATAGGAAATTGCAACACATTCCCTACAGTTAAATAGTTAGCAAACACTAACTACACAAAAACCTAATCCCCAAAATCCCATTCTCTACTTCCAATAATGGCCTCTTCCCCCTCTGCCTGAGAGTGCGGGTTAACAGAACCAAATGAATGCAAATCTATGCGTGTCTGTGTGAGACAAACGCTGCTCTTTGAAGACAAGCCCAACTCTTCCTCCAGACAATAATACAAGCAGAGGACAGTCTACAGAATCTGCATGCTGATGATCCATTTAGTCTCTTTTTATTTTGGTCTCAGAAGAAACTAAACCATCGCCAATTTAACAAGACATGCATCCAGCCATTTCAAGATTACTAAGAATCCTTTCAAATATACATATTTAGTTATCTAATCATCACGCCCAACAATATACACCAGCTTAGTTTGGACAACATGCATATAAAATAAATTGTGAGCAATATAATATGATCACAATGCATACCTTCTGGTCTAAACCATCATCTCCATCAGCTGTATTCTGCAAAAATTACTTACCCTGCTTAAAAGTGGACAACTTCTTTAACGAACGTTGAAAAACTGAAGTGCAGAAAATGGCGCTATCCGGATATATGAACATACATGCTTACTCCACATGACGTCATACTCATTCTGAATGACTAGTGTCACAGCTAGTTCGAGCTAATGTAAAGTCAGGCTGCTAATTTGAGCAGACTTGATCAGTCACACCAATGATGAGAGATGTCCATTGCTTTCAGAAGGGTTTGGGCTGAATTTGACTTCATAAAAAGCCATTTCAGATTATGCAAGGCTGTGTTTGAGAAACGGTACAGACTTTCATGCCGATAGGCAAGACGAGGTACGGAAACCACAAGAGAGGGGAGGAAGTGACCTCACCAAGCCTCCCCCCATCAACTGGCATTTGCAACAGGCAGGAACTGAAACTGCACAGGCTACAGACAGACACACATGCTTATGCACACAGACACACAGACACACACACACACTCTCTCTAATCTATCAATCTATTATCATCTATTAATCTCGGATAAATCAGCAATCCTAAATAGACATCTTTGCATCCACAAAGTGCGGTTTATTATGATGATAATAAACACTGCAACAGTACCAACAGCACATATGTTCATGGCACATCTGCTCGATATTGACACGGCGTCAGAATATATCCTCCAAGAGATTAAAGCGCCAAACCCCACCTCCTGCATGTTAATCTAAATCCATATTAAATATCTTGCTTGCTTAAACTACCACAATGTTACTGAGACCCCTATCTGCAAACTCATCAGTCACCAAGCCGCTGCCCCATTTCCCCAGCAGGTTAGAGATTAACCGGGCGGCGCAACATGCAGAGGAATGGACAGGCCCCCGCCGTCAGCTGACCAGAGCACGCACCCTTACTGGATGAAACATCACTGGCCTGCAACTCAATTAGTCATACACACACAGATTTACAGCCCCAGGGAGAGGGCTTAGTAGAACTAGAGGCGGGGAAGAGAGGAAAAAACGGGAAAGCTGTATAGAGCCGACAGACAGACAGGCAGGCCGGCAGGACAGGCAGACAGACAGAATGGGAGACAGAAAGACAGGGAGACAGGGAGAGGGAGCGACAGATTAATATAAATCGGAGGTTGTTAAGATGGAGCAGCAGAAGAGAGATTGACAGACGGGTGTCATGGTAGCACTGAGCGCGTTGCAGCAGCAGCAGCAAATCCCTCCCGAAGGATTACTGCGTTATTCCAGTCACTTCCTCCAGAGAGCAGGAACCACTACTAAGCCTTCTCTAGGCCCCACAAATACAGGGACCAAATAGAGAGCCAGCAACAAAATACAAAGTACAACTGAATAAACGCCACTTCAGGTCTGACCCTTAAAAAGGGCCTCCTTTGAGCCGTGTGCAAATCTTAAAGTTCGCAGTATCCTCCCTTCTCAACAGATGGCTATGGAGCCTCCCTCATGAAATTAACTCAAAATGAAGCAACCGAATAGGAGTATTGAATTGGCAACTGCCAATGGCTTGGCCTCCACACTAATACTAGACCTCACTGGTATGCTTTCAATAGTGAGCCCCCAATACATACGAGCCGAATTGAGAGACTGACCATAGCCAACGCAAACAACACCAGTCTATTGTTTGCGTTGGCTATGGTAAGAATAGACATAGAACAGTCTACATTGAGGCATGGATTCCCAACCTTGGGTTATTCAGATGTTATTACTCACCACAGTGAAGCATACTGAGGCTGAGGTGTTCGAGTTTCTTCTGCTGTTATGCGCTCCTTGGGCCCCACCAAAGTTACGTCGGATCTCCGCAGAAGAGTACCTGGAACCAGACCATGGAAGTTCACGCATGCATGCAGGGTATGATCAGAAGATGTTGATATTCCCAACAGATGAATCCTACAATGCACCGTTTACACCACAGAACGTCTACATACATGCCAAAGTATTTCATCACAGGTTCCTACAGCACACGCTCATGCAGAAATAAACAAATATATTACATCTATTATGCATCTAGTGTGTGTGTGTGTGTGTCTGTGTGTTGTGTGTGTGTGTGTGTGTGTGTGTGTGTGTGTGTGTGTGTGTGTGTGTGTGTGTGTGTGTGTGTGTGTGTGTGAGAGAGATTGTGAACTATTGTTTATCCTCTAGAGAAAAGACAACTGTGGCACACCAGCTGTACAAGCAGTGACACCAACACGCTCTGTCCTGAATCAAAGGCCATGCCAGGCAGAAAATCCTTCATGACACAAAGTAAGACGCATGCTAAAATACACGCCCCATTCACCCATTCAAGTGCATATTAATCTGTGTCTGCGTGTGTGCGTCAGCACACACGGTCAGTAGCCAGAATAGAGTGGGACAAATTTCTTGGCATATTACCACATCAGTCTGAAATGTGAAAAGTTATATTTCTTTGATGATTGTTCTGAATCATTCAAAGCTTACAAAACCCAACACAGTGACGGCTTTATTTACTCGACACCCAATGATGTTTGTATGTGGTCTTCGCTGTCATCGTCTGGTTTATCTTCTGTGTGTGTGTGTGTTGTGTAGTTGGAGGGCATGAAGGGTCTTTCTCAAAAGGGGTCACATTCCCAACCCAGCCCACATGATGGAGGACCCAGGGCCATTGTTCTGTGGCTTGCTTCCATTCGTTGGTTGTCAAAACGAATTAGCAATTTAAGAACGTTGTCAATGTTGTCCAATGTGCAGAAATGGCTGGCAAACGCATGCACAATTGTGTGGGGGAAAATGCTCATTATTAGCAAGTACAGTAGTGAGATACTCTTCTAAACACTGAAAACGATCCACTGAAAGCACGCCATAGCAGAATCCCCTCATCCCTGTAAATCCACTGAACAAGGCAGCACTAAGGTCGGACGATGAAAGGAGACGCTTGTGCAAATATACTCCAAGATCAAAGTCCAACCATGTTGCCATTAATCCCAATGGAGTCAGTAATTCCTCCTTCTATTTTTTTTTTTCAAACAGCAGGTTAACTATCGCCATACATATTCTTGTTAATATATGCAATGCCTGTTTGCCTGTTTAGTCACACACAAAAAGAGGTTTGTTATTATGCAAGGGTTCATTATCAACTTTATTTATAATGCCTGTACCTGTACTGTGTGGGTCAATCCACTTCACCAACATATGCCCCCTTTAAATCCATTAGAAAATCACACACACACACACACACACACACACACACACACACACACACACACACACACACACACACACACACACACACACACACACACACACACACACACACACACACACACACACACACAAAGAGACTAGGTTGGCAAAACAGTAATCAGCTCTTGTCAGCAGGGCCAAGCAGGCATTATTTTAGCACTGGTTGACGAGCAGCTTGTTAGGACAGACAACATCTGCCGTTCTCCTTAGGGCTGTCTGTCTTGGCCGCCCTTCTAATACAGGAACACAGCTGGTTTTGTGGGGGAAACGTATAAGCAGAGCAGAGATTTCTCGGTTTTGTCCATGAAATGCTGCAAAGGCGTAAGTACAACATAACATCTGTATCCTAGTTATTTCAGTCCAAATTATATTGTGATTTGGTAGTGGACCCACAAAAACGCTTTTGACAGGCTATATCTGTTAAAACCTCTGAAACTAACCTATCTTTGTTAACAAACAATAGAAAAAAGGTCATGAGAATGTTTTAACATCCTAGAACTGAATTAACCCAGAGTGCTGTAAAATACAACCAGCTCCACAACACGCCCAACACACACTGTCCCCATCTGGTCAAAAACAAGGCAGTAGTTCATTAAGGTTTAACACTATTCTTCAGAAGCTGGGGTTTGTGTACACTGGTCCTGAACTCGGTTTAAAGACCATGATAATTGGCTACCGAACTATAAGGAAGTTCTGCCAGAACTATTTACCATTTGCCATTATAGTCCTGGCTTCATACAGGTCGTGTCCACCCAAAGCGACTTATAGTAAATTTAGAAAAATATAATTTTTACATTTGTTTCTCTACATCCAGCACCAATCAATCAATATAACAAAATCTAAATTTGGCATCCGTGGCTGATACAATAAGGTTATAAGCTTGTCCAATCGTTTAATACGGCCTGAATAAAATGATTTGATCGCCTACCTGTCAGCCTCCCTACCTAGTCAACTACCTGTGTGCACTCTGCCCGTCCACTCATTGTGAGTCTTTCATAAGGCTAGGCAGACTAATTGCTAAAGCTAGCATGCTAGTCATGTTTATTGGGGGTTTGTCTTTGGCCTCTCCCCCAATAAAAAAAATTGTTTGGGTACTTTCAAAATCGTGCTTACTCTGGCTGGTTCCTCCCGCCTAACCCAGGTTTAAGAAGCAGGTAGGGGGTCTGGCCTCTCGAACAATGTAGGTTGCAGAATCAGAGCCTTTGCAACTAATATATCATGTCACCAACCATGTGGTTCACCATGGCTATCTGGAGCTGACGCATGATCCCAAAGAGATGTATTGTGCAATGCAGAGCAGGGCGTTCAAGGCTTTGGCTCCGTCAAGGTTTCCTGAAGGAACAATTTAACTAAAAGGTCAGAGTCGGAAATCTGCCCAGGACAGGATGAAGAAAGCATTTGTTCCTTTTTATCCTCTTTTATTTATTTGACTGTGCTGACTTAGCCAGACCTCAGCTGACTCTAATCTGAATCCACAATCAGAAGACATCAACCTTGATATTTAAAAAAGTTTTTTTATTGTTTTGCTGTAATGTATACAGCTATGACGCATCTCCATTTACGTGTCAAAGCACTTTTTACATTTTACCTTTATGAAGACTATTTTACATTTGACCAAAAAACGGTTCCTCAACTGTGAGGTCAAAATAATCTTTGAGACTTGCAAGACACAAGAGGTGTTCCCTTTGCAGATGGAGACTGGGAGCACTTGGCTTTGGTTTCGACTGATAACAATTGCTAGCTTTCTTTTCATTGTCTGTATTGTCTTTTTCCTTATTATTATTATTATTATTATTATTATTATTATATATATTATTATTATTATTATTATTATTAAGGGTGAGGATAATCGCCTCCTCCCAAAGATCGACCGAGGTGTAGGGTTAGCCGAATTTGACTGTCAGTGGGAATCAAAGCTAAAAGAAGAGGAGTCATACATTTCATATCCCTAGTTAGCCCAAACCTTTCCGTAATTGCCAAATTACAATGTATAATGCCCTGCTCCATTACCCCCCTCCAATATAGGTCAGCTGAATGGTACTCTGAGGCCCAGTGAATGCTTTCTGATTATTCACGCATTACAAAACCGCATTACTATTCACAAAAACATTCACATTCAGTGACCAGCAAAAAAGCATTAGATACATACAACAACAGGAATGTGTTTTTCTCCTTTTTTCTTGTATTGAAGGATTTGTGTTGAAAGCCCACAACAAATAAGGACTCTATAATCAAGGTATTCTAGGCTTGCCAGGCCTCCAATAGCAGGCCAGCACATGCTGTGTTTGTGCAAGGTCTGCACGTGTAAGCATTCCCGGAATCCATTCCCCAGCACTTCTTTATAGTATTAGACTTGCAGTATCACTAATGTTCAATGTCAACCGTGTACTGGTGGGCCCACCAAACAGACGTAAGGTGTAATCCCAGCGTGGACAACCTATATTTATCCTAGGCATCATGCTTACTCCCACCCAGGACTCTGCCCTATCATCATCATCATCAAGCCTGTGCTTCTCCCCACGCGACGAAGGATTACCATAGTGACCAACTGTTACTGCCCTCCATATTCTGATACAAGACTGCAGAGGACAGGTAAATAAATATTGTTTTGGATCAACGTTTCCCCAGAGCATTCTCACTTAGTCACTAGATGCCTTACTGTTGAAGATCTTTTACCTACAAATGCACAATAAGAGCATATTTCCCTGCAGCCTTCTGATTAAGGATTTGATTGCAGTGTCTACGTCTCCACATACCTAACCACCCTTGGTGGCTTGAGTGGGAGGCCGGGATTTATTCAAATGATTTTTAACCGCCTGCAGTGAGTATTAACTTTAGCAAAAGTGATGACGGTTGTGCAAATGTGTTGGGGCATATGTCATTTACATCTCATAATGACATCGACAAATTTCTCTTTCATGCAGCCTCTTAATATCCGTTTGTTTTCTCCCCTCAAATAGGAGCTGAGAGTGTGTCCTCTTTTGCTTGGACCACTGCTTAGATCTCTTCTCTAATCTTAAGACAACAACAACACAGGAAACTAGAAAGTAGGCGGTGGTGGACAAGACATGAGGTAGGCAGACCCACTGGATCCGTATGACACTATCCAACTCCTGAAGACTGTTATCTCAGCCCTGTCTGCGCTCCACTTCCTGTGTCTTTCTGTCTGTGGGGGGGGGGGGGATTTAGTTCCCTGTACTAAAAAGGAGGAAGAACTGGGTAGTCCACTGTAAATATACACTGCTCTAGTGTATATTTCTAGTGTATGCTCTATGCGTAATTCACATTTAATTACATTAGAGTCAGCCATGTTGTCATGGATGTGCAAGTAGCGGACGAGACGTACCAGCTCAGGTAGGTTTACAGGTGAGACAGTGGACGTTAGGGTTCACACCCTGGAGCTTTCCACTCTAACCCACAAGACCATCCTGACCCTCGTGAAGCTGGAATCCCCGACTCAGAGGCTTAGGTTTAACAAGGATGCCCTTAGTTCTCTTCCTCTATCGCCCACCCACCAGCGCCTCTATCAGGGTGTTCCCTAACACCCAAGAGGGTTAACAGATGTCATTATCTCAAGTGCAGAGGAAATCGGCAGCATGCAATGTAATACCTTATGAGCCGGGGCCATTAACACAGTATTGAGCGAAAGAGGCCCCCCTGTACACAGCTGTCCTTAACACCTGCTGTGGCTCCACCAAACTCCATCTTCCATGAGGAGAATGGGTCGTGTTTTGTGCATCACAGTCTGGAGTCATGAAGCAACAGTCATTTCCTGATTCAAAACGGTCATCATTAAAAAAACGGAAGTGAAACAGAGCTAGGTACAGAAAAAAAAGAGAACAGGATTTCCCTGACACTTCTACAGATATAGAGAGGAACTGCAGATAGTGAGTGTAACACCACACACACACACACACACACACACACACACACACACACACACACACACACACACCACACACACACACACACACACACACACACACACACACACACACACGTCTACATTTTACTGTTATATAAGAGCGCTGTATACATTTACAAAAAAAAAGCACTGTACCATATTATATGCTTTCCTATTCCACAGTCATAAACACATTTTCTGGCTGAATCACCACTGGATTCTTTGGGGAGCTCCAATACCATCAGCGTAGCTCAGCTGGAAGTTGTCTTAAAAGATGTCAATCTTAACAAGATAGTATGGTTACTGGTAGTAGGAGCAATCACATTATTAATTTAGCTCCATGACTGCCCTTCCATGTGACAGACCAAATGATCAACAGAAATTTATAACTTTATAATTATTGAAGCAAGTTCAAGCCCTAGTGTGTGTAACAACATTAGTCATGTGTTACAACGTGGGCCACTACAGCTGCACGTGAGAAGGATCATTACCGATTGCATGGCTGCAAGTAGCATGTGTCTCAATGAAGTGTAAAACACAAGCATGACACACAATGGACTGCCATGTGCATTACTTCCTCCCCACCTGGTTAGTAACACAGCAGGAACTACACTCATATCCCGCTCTCATTCATTTCTGATATATGGAGCACACACACACACACACACACACACACACACACACACACACACACACACACACACACACACACACACACACACACACACACACACACACACACCCGCTCTCATTCATTTCTGATTTATGGAGCACACACACACACACACACACACACACACACACACACAGTAAAGGAAATGGTCATCCTGATTTCAAACTAGATAGAAAAATAGTTTTTTCAAGAAGCAGAAATGAAAGCAAAACCACGTATAAAGTCCGCTTAACGTAGAACCGCTCTGCATTGTGCAACCACAAGGCGCTTATTGAATGGGTTAATACCTAGCTACTAAAGTAACAATGTTTACCACACGTCCCGTCACTTAATCACGTGGCAGATAAAAAACAAACATCTGTCAAATTAACTTCATCTTGTGGGAAAAGCCGTAAAACATAGAACAAATACTACAAATAGTAAATACGTTGTTGTTCCCCCGATGTTGACCCAAACAAGAGAGTAATAACAGTTAGATATTTGGAGATCATTAACATTCCCAGCGTGTGCCAGCCTGCCTTTAGTGTCTTACTACAACTCTCTTGACAGCTCCGTCCAAACCCCGCAAACACACTTTGAACAACGTGTCCCATGACAAAAGAGTGTTACCTGTTGATTTTTAGAGCAAAAGCCCGTCGGTCCGAGCTCACGAGGGAAGCCATGAAAGTTTAACTCCAGCTTTGCGACGCGGTCTTGAGCGTTATTAACGGGGACTCGATAGCACCCTGTTCTTGGTACTGCACAAATGTCATGCAATCCTCATTTTTCGCGGTGGTGGTAGGCAGGGTTCTGGGTGTAAACTTCCGCATTTGATTTGAACCATCCCAAAGAAGTAACAGACACCCGGCGGCGGTGTGGGAGGAGATGAGACGGGTCGGACACGCGCTCACAAACATACACGCCTCTTTCTCCGTTCGGATGAATCCGCCGGGAAACTGCTTACCGAGCATCGTCTGTCTCTTGTATTATTACTGTAATAACGGATCGATTAATGTATATATAGGCTGAAGTCCTCCCCCCATTAAACATTTATAAACGAATATGTAATTTACGGTTAAACACAACTGGTAAAGTTGTAGCAGGTGCAATGGCTGTGCGATGCCGAAAGCACGTGCCGTAGGCCCGTATATATATCGTGTTTTTTCGTAGCGTTTTGATTAGATGTGGCTAAATAGTATATGTGGACCTGTGCACCGCTTTTGATTTGACTTAATTATAATTTGTTGGTGAACTAGCTGTGTCTAAAGCGGTCAAGGATTTTGAGCTACCAGTTGAAAATAGTACTTAAATAAAATGAGCTATAAAGTTGCAAAGAAAACAATGACAAAGCTGTTAGACTTTAGCCAACTTAGATGATACTCTACCGCCACCACCTGGGTAGAGATAGGGACTGCAGATGACATGGGCCCCCCATCAATTAAAATTTTGTTGTAAATAATACAGGAACATTAATGATATCATGTTGTATAATATAGCGTAATATACTATTGTATTATAATATAGTAATGTGCATTTGTATATCTTGTAAATATAGTGACAATGTATTGTGGAAGTTTTAATTGAGGTGGCTGAGTATATTAAACTAACCACATGAAAACAGGCTGAAAAGTTACGATACCAGGTAGGATTTTGAGTGGATTTTATTAGAAAATACAATTGGCAGAATTATTTTCAAAGCATTTTGGCCTAGCATTCTGTCCATTTTCCTATGAGCGGTATTTCATTTACCCGTCCCATGCTTAACCGACTCTCCTTAACTAGGAGCACTAACTCTGGACCCTCCTAAGGGAAATGAGAATCTCCTCCTCTGGCTGAATGAATTGTTTTGTACATAAATCTATAGGCTCTGTGACTTTTTCATCATGTTTTTTGTGCAGCAAACACTGAAATGCTTTTTCTCGCCCTCTGCCGTTCACTATGGTGCATTGCACTCCACTACAGGTTGACTCCGTACGTACGGTTGCCTATATATGATTTATATATTAGATAAATGTTATGAAAAAAATTATTCCCTTTTCATTTAATTTAAATTTCCACCATTATAGGCGGAACAAACTCTGAATTTAGTCAGACTCTGTCCCTCTAGCGTGAGTTCCCAGGAGCATCCTGTGGAACCAATATGACTGCAATTGGGTCGGTAGTTTGATCATGTTGCACATAACGCTACACATTCTCCCATGGCTGTATGATCACTGGAATTATCCGTGCTGTACAGTTTAATTCTTTCCTTCCAGTTTCCTATGCAATCAAGCACTGGAGTTGTGATATAAGGAGTTGAAAGAAAGGCAGAGTTGTGGTAAGTGTCACGCTTTTAAGTGTTCGTAGGAAGTAAACAAAAACCATGTGTAGGCTTTACACGTTGATACCTGACGTGTGTATCTCGCTAGCGGTCTAATTTCAGGAATAGTACCGGTGTTTACATTTTGTATCGTCATCGGCAGCATTTCTTGGCCCCTTCTGAAGAGAGTATCAGCGCTGCAATGGATGAGCCGGTGCAGCAAGACGATGATGACTGCCCTGAGTTGGTGCCTATAGAAAATGATAAACAAATACCTGTCACCATCATCACTGGATACCTTGGTACAAGACGACAATATTATTGTTGTCTAAGATGTATTTGTTATTTATGTTTAACAGGCGTTTATACATCTAGTCCAAAACACGTGGTTATTTATAATAAATCAGAATCGTGCATGTGTAGTCCTATGTTATTTATACCATGGTTATTGATATTCTCAACAATTCAACTATTTGATTTGTCTAGGTGCTGGGAAGACCACACTCTTAAATTTCATATTGTCGGAACAGCACAACAAGCGGATTGCTGTTATACTAAACGAATTTGGAGAGGGTAAGCCAAGTACCATGGAAGGACAATCTGTTGGTGTTATTTTTACTGAAATTATAATTGACCACATGTTGTACTGTATTAGAATGAATTATCTCAGTATTATTAAAAGGATCTTAAGTGTTCGTCGCTAATATGCAACTAAGAAGCTACTCATTTGTATACCACTAGAGTGCAGCAAACATCACAAATTCATTGGGGTTTGTTATTCAGAGATGTGTGTGTCATCGGACAAACATTTTTGCTTTGGTCATTTCAATGGGCAGAAGGAACCATTTCACAAGCTGCAATGCCATGTCAGATCTTTGCATAAAATGACCTGACCTTTATAATTCTAAAACGCATCCAGCATGAACATGCCGGCGATGACCTTTTTCCTCAAGATAAGGGATTTAATTCTTACGTACTGCAAGCTTAGAGAAGCATTGTGAGACACCACCATTGTTGAAACTGTGGTCACATCAATTTTTATTTCTTTATTCTGTAAATATTATTTGGATATTTGCTATCACCCCTTTCTTTGATGGCAGAAGACAGACGAATCCCTCAGGATATCCTGAGCACCTTATCTTTGAGTGTTGTTTCTTTGTTTCTCATTGGAATCTTATAATCCACACTTGTAAGTCTGCTGCACTATGCCATTATTGAAACAAGAGCATTATATTCTGTATTCAGACCATCCGTCATTGTCTTTCCTGGTGTTGTGTCTGATAGGGAGTGCCTTGGAGAAGTCTCTAGCAGTGAGCCAGGCCGGAGAGCTGTATGAAGAATGGCTGGAGCTTCGAAACGGCTGCCTCTGCTGCTCTGTCAAGTGCGTTGATCGACTTCGGCCCATTGATAGTATTTGAGTCGATGTATAATTGACCACAGGGGCTGCTTAGTTTAAATTATTAACACATATTTATTATTCGTTTGGATCTTCCAACATACAAGATGCATCATAGAACTTGGTACTATTACTTTAGTTAAGTCCTACAGGAAAGGCTTTTTGAAACGACCAAAAATAATTATTCAAATCACTTTTATAACATTATAATTTATATAAATTCGGTCCCCTCTTTAGAGACAATGGCTTGAAAGCAATAGAGAATCTGATGGAGAAGAAGGGGAAATTTGACTACATCCTGTTGGAAACCACAGGACTCGCAGACCCAGGTAACTCAATAGCTAACTTGATTTATTGCACAACAAAGTCTCCTAAAATATTGCCTATAAAGCCCTCTGAGGCTCACTGTGATTAAGGGCTACACAAATATAATTGACTTGACTTAAGGTAGCTAATGATTCTGAACCGGGTCAGGACCCTATTGGGGGCCAGAGGTCTCAGCTGAATATTAAGACTAAAATTCATACAATTTAATCAGAATAAAACTTAAAAAATAAGATAAAGCCAGTTATACTTTGATAAATATATATTAAAGGTTGGGTATGGAATTCTCTTTTTTGGCCATTTTTGCAAAATTACTTGAAATCCTTATCATATCCCACTTACAGCCACTGAGTTAGAAGTACTGACATGAAAATTAAACAAGTCAATCATCTGTGGAACGGGCAGGGCTCGATAAACTCCAGCCAATGATTTCCAAAACCACCGAGTGGCATTGAACAGTAAGTACGTCAAAGTACTGCACTCCCCCTCGCGTGACCCCTTCGTGCACGTACTCAAAGCTCGTGACCCAGAGCAAGCTTCTGTTTGTTGTTATCCTGCGGTAGCTACTGGAGCTAGCTAACTAACTAATCCACATTTGGACCTAGCACTAGAAGACAACCCTAAACTCCAACCTAGCTAGCCTGGCTCGCTCTCGCGCATCTGTGTTCGCGCTCGTGCATGATTGCGCGTCCATGTACTTGGAATGGGGGAAGGAGAAGAGGGGTAGGAGGACCCATTTGAGTTGTGTCTTTCAAAATCTGCTGGCGTTTCGCAAATCCCATACCCAACCTTTAAGTTCTAAGTTGTAGTTGTTTAAATGTGTGGTTTCAGTTGAAATGGTATCAAAATTAAGACACAAAGTATGTAACTTTAAATTTAATTTTGACACTGAACAGGTCCAATCTATATTAAAGGGCATTGATAAAACGTTGTCAGTCCAAAATATTTTTCTACCAATGCTGCACCTAACAATCCTTCACAGGAAAATGTTTCCCTTCGGTCAAACAGAATATTGTATTGTGACTTGTTCTCTTTGGAGTGATGCACGTGTGGAAACTGCAGCGGCTTCTTTATTGCTGTCCAACAAACCTGTTTCCACCGGGGCCTTCAGAAACACAAACCATTGCCTTCTCAAGGGTTGAACGAGGGAACAAGTAGAAGGCCATTATGGTGGCTGGTGGGCAATCTGTGATGACTGGGGTGTGGCAGAATGACAGGTGTCAAACTAAAACGGACCCGGCCATTCACACTCCACTTAGCTGGACAGAGCCCGCCCTAACACAACCCACCAACGTTAACGCTACCCGCATGCCCGATGGCCTGTCATTGGCTGAGACGTTCTCGTTATTGACTACGACAGAGCTGTCATTGGCCTAGACAGTGCTGTCAATCAGAGGTCTCCCAGCAAGGGGTGGGGTGTTGGAGGGCCATGTGGATGCTCCGTAAGGGTGAAACGGTGTTTCTCATTCCGCACCTATCAAATATTTACAATGCTTTCTTATTCCCAGCTTGACGCTTTGACACAAAGTGCATTTTGTGAACAGGATTAGGCTTGCACGCAGACATGGCCTCGCCCCATAACCACTTCCATAGCACAAATTGAAAGGCAACGGAATGTACCGCCGGGAGATAAACTATTTAACAATGGTGAAATAAAAAATATTGGTTTTATCTGGCCCAAGAAGCACGACTAAACTACATGCATACACTAACTACGACTGAGGAGTGTAAGACAAATACTTTTCTGTAGTTTGTTTTAATACTTCATCACATGGTTTACTATTTTTAACCTTTTTTTTGTTTTTTTGTGTTTTTTGTCTGTATGGCTTATATTAAAGAACAATTTATAGATTTGTCGCTGCTTGTTTCCTTCTCCTGGCCCCTGTATGCCCAGGGTGTATGTGCTGTATACCTAGAGCTGAAATGATTGCAGATGTTCTCTATTTATTATGTTAATCTCCTCTGCAGGGGCTGTGGCGGCCATGTTCTGGGTAGATGCTGACTTGGGCAGTGACGTCTATTTGGATGGTAGGAAATACGAAACCACAATGTGCCATCTTTTGTTGATGATGCACTTTTGTTGCTCTTTGTGTTTTTGTATACTAGATTTGTTTCCTTTTTAGTTTGTGCCTGTGTCACATTTTTCACTTAGTGAAGCATTAGTGAAGATAATTCAGTTCGGACCGTTGGTAAACAATACAAAATAACCCTCTGTTTTGGGTTGACCATTGTTCTGTTATGTTGAATTTATAAATTCCAGCAAAAGTTTAGGCCTGGTCTCCAAACCACAACAGAAAACAGAAAAAAATAGAGCCCCCTTGTTTACAAATTAAATTCCGGGTGTTCCTCCACAGTAAGAATTCACAAAATGGTTTATTTTCTTTCTCCCGATTGAATACTCAGCTGTTCGGCATGTTGTGACAGACTTGCAGACCAAAAGTGGATTCTGGAGTAGACCCAGAGAAAGTGTCTTGGACAAACAGACTTAGCTGGACACCAAAAGGCTGTGGAGAATCATAAAATAAAGCCGAACTGCCCTGTTGAACCCTCTAACGTTAAAATTAACCATTAATACATTTGTTATATTTCCAAATTTTCAGGCATCGTCACTGTCATTGATGCAAAGTACGGACTGCAGGTGTGTTTTTATGATTATTATATACATTTATTTGGTTTTGAAAGAGAACACTTTTTTAGAAAAGGCTCTAATTAGATTTATGTTTTAAATGCTTTTCGAGATCTCTGATAGATTTGAACTGAACCATAAATGGACCTTTTCACACACCCCACCTGCCGTTGCAGAATTATAAAATAGGAACATGGTGTGTGACAGATAGATTATCATTTTCAATCTGAAGCTGTCATGCATGTGTCCCCTTTGCTGTGTCCTGGACACAGACAGGAAGAGGAGAGAGCATGAAGGCAATGTCAAAGACAAAGAGACAGCAGGATGATTTAAAGTGAAGGAGCAATATATTCCAGAGAGTAGTGAGCATTGTAATAGGGCTGTCAGGTTCACTCGCCACCTTTTCCCCTCAGCTATCCAGTGGAATACCCAACTCACTAACTGCCTTAAGGCACCTTTACCTGGTAGCAGTATAGACCAACCAAAGAAAGTAAAGTCAGGGTTCAGAGTTTATGACAGATTTAATGGTAAATGTTCACACATGCCACGGATTGAAAGTGAGGATTATTATGAGGTTAGAGGTTAGTTAGTAACACATAACTACGAGGTTACATTCTTTTTATTTACTGGTTTTGTGGTACTAAATTTGAAGCATCAGCTTTTGTTGTTCTGGTTATATCTCAGTCATGTATTTCACCACATGAAAAATACAACGTGGCTTCTGTTGTCTTGTAAACCGTTTGTTCTGAAAGGGTGGTTTGCCTTTTAGCCAATGATTGTGACGGGAAGGGAAATTAAACATGCACATGTTTAGTTATTACCTCATTATGTAACTCTCTGTGGCCGTATGGCGTGTTTAGGCGAGCCTCATCGGGTGCGACTCTTAAGATGCGGCCGTAGAACGGGGGAAGAAGGGGGTTGGCATTCAGCCAAACTGTTAAATTGAATCCTTCATCGTATTTGATTGGCTACCCATCATTCATTGTTGGTTACCGTGAGACAGGAGCGGTTTGTGAGGTGACAGGGGGCTGATGGCTTGATGTTCAGGGCTCAGCCGGCGGGGTCGTCCTCTCCTGCCCTGGCTGTTATTACGTTTGGACCCTCTTAGCGCTAGTGCGGCCCCCCTCTCCACAGAGCCCATCACAGGGAAACAAATCAGAAAAATAGGAGGTTATTGCTTCGTTTTTTGTTTTGTTATTTGCTAGATTGAATATCGGCTTTTTAATCATTTATCACAACGTCATGCTTTTTTATATTTTTTTTAGAATACTGTTGTGGTGTGTGTGTTTATAAAAACTCAACCTGTTTTGTTTTGTTAGAAAGGCCATTGAGTATTCATTCTGGATTTGGAATCTAACGTAATCTTTCTGACTGTTCTGTATAAAGCATCTAAAGGAGGAGAAACCTGAAGGCCTGGTTAACGAAGCAGCCAGGTATGCAATTGTAACTCATTGTGTTTGGGGCGTTGGTCTGTCTGTCTCCCTTTCACCAAGCCTGTCTGTATTTCTCATTAACCCTTCACTTGTCCGTCTTCATACCAGCATCTGTTTAGTGTTGTTGCTGTCGTTGTTGTTGAACAAATAGGCGGCAGCAACAGTGGCTTGACCCCTTGAACTTTGTGCTTTTGTTGGTCTTGTCGCCTCCTAAACCAAACGTTGGACACACACACACACACACACACACACACACACACACACACACACACACACACACACACACACACACACACACACACACACACACACGTTTGGTGGTACAACCTGTTGACCTTTGCTCTGTCACATTATAAAAAAGCATTGTGAATCAATTATGGTTTTAATATTTTTTAATTGAACCTATGATCAGCATCATTGGATAATGATGTTGATTCATATTTTAAATGGCATATACACTCTGAGTCAATACCATTCTTTCTCATCAACAAGGAGGTGATTGCGAATCCGTGTGTTGATATGTTTTGGTTTTGTTTTCCTAATTAAGAAATGAAGAAATCCGCGCCTTTACCTTCCAGCTTCAAGTGCGACTAAAAAGTACATGGAAGTCCTTCATAGTTGACGGTAACGGTCAGGTAATGACGGTTGTACCTGGGGCTTCCTCAACAGGCAGATCGCCCTGGCAGACCTGGCCATCGTCAACAAGACCGACCTGGTGGAGCAGGAGGCCCTGCAGGAGCTCAGGGACACCGTCAGGTCAGCCGAGCCCCACCTCCCCCCCTCTAGTGTAGCAGAACCTCTTCATTAGCACAAGCGATTGTTAAAACGTGATTGTTTTTTCCAGGTCGATCAATGGTCTCGTCAAGATCCTGGAGACTCAGAAATCAAGGTGAAATTCTGTTCTTTAACCACCAGGTCCAAAGAACCAGCAGAGGATCGGTGTGATTACATACAAGCCACATTCCCACACATGCACCCCCCCCCCCGCCCCCCACATACCCTACCTTCTTTGTGTGCATGCGTGTGTGTGTTGTGCATCTCCCAGTTCTAACACAGTGCGCCCGTTAGCGGAGCCAGGTAGCATGTGTGCACGCCGAGCGGGTCACTGTGGGTTTCAAAGCCAGGGTGTGTTGCGGCCCGGCCCCTCACAGAGCCCGACTCACGGGGGGGGGGGGGGGGGGGGGGGGGCGGATGAAAGACGCTGGGCCGAGCGGGGTCAACCACTACAAAACGTTCACATGAGTCTTCAGTTTCAGCCACCCACCGGTAGCTCTTCATCAGCGGGGGTGAGAGGGGGGGGGGGGGAGTGCGAAGTTGTCTTTCAGTGGTCTGCGGTTGTGTTTTGTCTGTGTTATCTCCCGTTTTGTGTACGAGTGTTTTGGGGGGGGCACTGGGTAACCTCCTTAACCGAGCTCAACCGGGGACGGTTTCAATGGTACATCTCCTCTTCTTCTTCTTCTTCTGCCTCCGCAGGGTGGACCTCTCTGAAGTCCTGGATCTGCATTCCTTTGACAGTAAAGACAGCGCAAAGTGAGTCCCTGAAAGCCTCTCCTCCTCTGTCAATATGCGGAGGAGGATTATTAACTTTTTCTCCGCCGCGCTCTAAGTCCCTCAAAGGGCGGGCCCTGTGGGGAGACGGCGCATTGTGACGGGAACCTCGGTGCAGCGTGCAGCGGTCATCAACGGTCTTAGTACCGTCGGTCCCATGTTCCCCTTCTAATTAACAGACTCCCCTTTAGAGCCGGCCTCTATCGCTCCGTGGGAGGCCGCTGTGTAGGGGAGAGGGTGGCCATATTGAGACCCCTGTAGAAACAGTGTGCGGTGAATGGGGGGGGGGGGGGTGGGGGGGGGTTCATCCATCCATCCATCCATCCATCTGCATGGGGAGAAAAGAGGGCCGAGGTGTTAAGGCTCTCTTACAACAGGCCTTTGCCCCCCCCCCCCCCCCCCGACGGGACCAGCTGCGGAGGATTAGGTCTGTGTGTGTCCGCGAGGCTCCCGAGGAGACGGCCCCCTTGTTCCTACAGATAGCCCCTTTTAGTCCTGCCTTTTCAGAGACCCCCCCCACCCCTTCCTCCCATTGAGCCCACGCTGGCTGTTTGATGCGGCCCCCCGCCAGGCCTGCCTGTGTGGCACCAACAACACGCGGGACTCAAACTGCTGGACACACATTTTAGCCTCCTTGTGAGGTCAGGGCAGAAAGGACACACTGGGGGGGGGGGGTTGTTTAAAGCACTTTGGAGGGGGGGGGCGTCGGGGGTCGCTGAATGATGATTATCTCATTAATTTTTGAACAAAGCGGTGGAAACGTACTTGCAAGTCTTTTATTTGACTTAATTTACACAAAGTAGAACGTAAATCCGAGGTGGACACAAAAGGTATACACAAATAATTGGTTTAAGTGTGGAGAATCACTACTCAAAATACACCTTAAAAGGGTTATATGAACATCTACAAGATAGTTAATATATATATATATATAATATTTATTTCAACTTGGTAGAAAAGTTGGCAAAACTATGATTTAATGTTGTGTTTCTTCGTGCAGTTTAGCAGAGAAGCTGCGGCTGATGAAGGACTCAAAGCCTCATCTAGACAAGGTAACGTCTTCATCTGCTCTGGAAGTTGGAGTGACCGCTTTCGCTTATGTGTTGGCATTATTTGAGTATCGCTTCTTATGTGTATCATAAAAATAATGATGATGAAATATAATATGATAGGTATTTGTATAGAAGCTTGTAAAGACTTGTACAAAGTGCTTTGACATGCACAGTAAAAACAATTCAAAGCAGGGAAAAGGAAATGGGAGGACCTTGGGGGGAGCGAAGTACAGAAATACAACCTATTGTGACACAAGAATTAAATAAACCATGAATGAATGAGAAGGGGAATAATAAATCAAAAACAAACAATGAATGAGACGTGTATTTTACCACAGATGAAGTGTGTGTGTGTGTGTGTGTGTGTGTGTGTGTGTGTGTGTGTGTGTGTGTGTGTGTGTGTGTGTGTGTGTGTGTGTGTGTGTGTGTGTGTGTGTGTGTGTGTGTGTGTGTGTGTGTGTGTGTGTGTGTTTGCAGTCTGAGCCCCCTAGCTGTCATCTGGCAGTGGTGCACGTGCCTGGGGCTAAAGGCATGCGTGCTCATCATTGTTACCCCAGGCCATCACACTCGGGTGAAAACTCCTTCTGTTTTTTGTGTTGGGGATTTACCCAAGGCTTTTGAAGTGTTGTAGTGCTGGGAAAGAGGCTTATCCTGAGTCATACACTGTAAAGAGTGTCTGTCTGTCTCTCACAATCTCTCTCTCGCTCTCTTTCTCTCTGTCTGTCTCTCTATCCTGTTACTGATTCATTATGGTCAGCGAGTGAAGCACTGGTGTCAGTCCGTCTCTGTCCTGATGAGACTCATGTTAAAAATGTTGCCGCAATGGATTGCTTTTGCCTTTGTGTGGGTCTTTACTACAAACACACTTTGTTTATTTATGTGTTGCCCAATCTTGTGTTGCCCACTCACAACACATCCTGCACCCTAAATTGTTGAGGGCAACTGTAAACACATACAGTATGTTTGACATAAAGAGTAGGTTTACCGGGTAAAGTAATCTCCCTTTTGCTACACAGATGACCTTTCCTTCTCCAGGTAGTAGTCCCAGAGTAGGAATCTTACTCCCTCTAGCTTACTGGCTGACCACGCTTAGCATGCTAAAATCTTACCATGTAGGTATTCAGGGTTGATGAATATTTTGGATTCCACATACACTCAAGTCACCATAAACTATGACCTTATCTTTAAAGCGAGCACTAGAATGCTTGTATCGAAATACATGAATATGCACTTACTGCTACCTACACATACACCAGTGCATAATTACAATTAGGAAACTGGTTCTAGGCTTCTCCCTTGGAGACGAACGCCCTTTAGTGGGTCCACTTTAATGGGTTTCATCACACCTCAAGTTCTCATTCAAAACCCCCCATTTAACATATTATGGTGTGGGATATGACTTTATACCCCGTGCCTGCGAATCAAAGGCTAGGGAGCAGGGAATGGGATGGCGGGGAAGGGGGGGCTTGTTTGCGTGTGGTGCGTGAGTAAATAAATGGCATTGTTGTCTGTTTTCCTCCAGTTCCCCTTTTCCCGCATGAATCTCAGCCCTCCTTCCAGCCGCCCCCGCCAGCCCCGCCCCCACCCCCTTCTCCTCCCTGCGTTGCTCTTTTCATGTTAATGAGAATGCTGCTTTTCTGTTGTTATACCAAATGAAAAGGAAGTGTGTAATCTTAACACTTTGACACAAAACCCTAAATATCTGCAAAGTGCCCCCTTTTTCAGTGCTGTAAAGGAAGTGGAGAAGGGGGGGTGGAACGTGAGGAGGGGTAGCGAGGCGATTCAGTGAAGGAGGGGTGTCATATCGGTCGGTCTCAGGTGCTGAGTGGCCCCGTGGTTTTTGACACACTCATCAACGAAGTTGTCAATTGGCGCGTAAAATCGCTTGCTCGTAACTTAACATCTAATCACTTCTCAGGTTTAGTTTAACGTGTGCAGGGACTTGTGTCTTATATATTTCCGGTGGTTATCACTGCAGGATACTACTGACAATAAAGTTTAATGAAATACTACAGTTGATCAAATTCACATTTTAAATTAACAAATTTCCTTAAAAGTCTGATTTGTGTGCAGAGCAATGAATTGGTGTTTGAACAGCACACATAAAAACGACATGAAACCATCTATTTCACTCAATGCTTTTTATACTAGGCCTAGTATCACACCGAATTCAAGCAAACTTTTGTCAAGTTTTGTAATTCAACTCAAACCATAACATCACACCATTTAACTCAAACCATAGCTGTGAAGTTATCATAGTTCATCCTTAAACGTTTTTCTTTTGTGCTTTACAAAACAGAGTATACTGACGGTGACATTTGAATTGGACGGAAACCTTTCTGAAGACGTATTAAACATCTTTGTCCAGGTATAAATTACTTCAAAACATAGTATTTCATGCATGCATAAGACTATAACTAATGCTAATGTTGTATCCCCCCCTCCTCAGAACCTCCTGTGGGAAAAGATGTTCCACAACAAAGAGGGCCTCCCTATGACAGTCATCCGCCTGAAGGTCCTTCACCGAGAACAAGGATTTTATGATCTCCAATAATTGTTTTTTCACATGCATTGTCTTGACGTGTGTGTGTGTGTGTGTGTGTGTGTGTGTGTGTGTGTGTGTGTGTGTGTGTGTGTGTGTGTGTGTGTGTGTGTGTGTGTGTGTGTGTGTGTGTGTGTGTGTGTGTGTGTGTGTGTGTTGGTCTGGGTGTGTGCGTGTGTCTGGGTCTGTGTGTGTATGCATGTGTTCAGGGCATCGTGGCCTTGGCAGGTAAAGCCCACCAGGTCATGCTGCAGGGGGTCCATGAGCTGTACGAGCTGAATGAGCTGCCCCAGCTCTGGGGGGACGACCCCAGGATCAACAGGCTGGTCTTCATAGGTACAAACACACTCTCACACACACACACACGCATTTCCCATTGTTTGCGTTGAGTCTTGTCCTGCAGAAGCTTCAAATGCTGATCACTAAAAGTAAAAAAATACATATTTATATCTGGCATGTCAATGAATTAAATAAATGAATAAACATAGTTCTGAAAGCCAGAAACTGGGGTCAAATTAAATGAGTGTTAAAATAAGTAAACAAAATGGAATTTGATCTGGAAGCAGTCCAGAGGTCCCCCTCCATATTGGATCTCCTTTTTGGTTTGCAAAGCTGAACCTTGTAGTTTTTGTTGCGATAGTTCTATAGGCCGTGATCACCGTGTTTGTTGCTTGGTGCTTATGTGTTTTGCGTGTGCAATCGAGAATCTCTCTTAACGTGTGCTTCCCTCCTCCCACCCCCCCCCCCCCCGCAGGGAGAAACCTGGACAAAGACATTTTACAAGAGCAGTTCACCTCCACAGTTGTGGCCCAGGAGAAGGGAGCATAAGAGGCTTCTAATTTGTGTTAGATTAGTTTGTGTTTGACTGCCCATATTGACAATTGATTGACTTGATTGATTTAAAGCATTTTTCTGTGTTGCTTTGCGATCATGTTAAGGAATTTTACATGCACTCGATGTTGACAGTGTGTAGTCCCAATTCTCAAATATTATCACACTGGTTAGGACCAAAGGCATCCTCAGACAACCTTCTAGTATGCAATATTTGCATATGTTCATGGCCTGTGTATAAGGTTTTAACAAAAGCATAGAGTGTTTAAATGAGTTGAGGGATGTATCACCAATTAAAGAATATTCTTGGCTTAAATTAGTACTTTTGTTATTAAATTATTAAAATAAAGATCATTTTAAACACTGTATGCCTAAGTTTACTTTCTGATTGAGTTGTACTAATTAAAATGAGTCCAAGTCAAATTTAATCTCTTTGAGGGGCGCGAAATACATTTTTTCATTCAATCCATAGGTTCAACATTTATTTGATTCTAGAAGTTTTTGATTTTGCATTGGCCAAGATGTGAGTTTCTTAAAGTAATTACAATTGGCCTGATTATTTGCTAAATTGTCGCAGATGGACGGATGCTTCTCCTGATTCCTCCAAAGATTCGGTCTAACAATTAGTAAACTACATATTTAAAAAAACGAACTCTCCTCCGCCCGTGAAAGAGGCGGTGGCGTTTTCCCCTCAACTTGGGCAATTTGCAATGGTGATGTGGTATTTCCATGGGGAGATTTTAACACGTATCCGCGTGTTGGACAGGTTTGCTTTGAGGATTGCTCTGGTCATTCATCCCGGGCCATAAAGCCGACCTGAGCCCCTGGAGCCGTAAGCGCACCGTGCAGCTGGGCCGTTTCCTACTCGATTCTGATGCTGATCGCCTCGTTAGGCCTGACTATAGACCACCTTTTCTCCCGGGCTGCGGGGGGGCCCACCACGGCCATCTTCACGGCCACGCCCCCCCGCGGGCATCCAGAGGTGGCAAACTAAACCAAACAACGGGGGTCCCGAGTGGAAAAACGCTTAGTTTTTATCACGAGTTTAAGGCGTGGTGTTAACATTTCCTAGTGCATTTTACCTCCAAACGTGCTACTGTACTAAGGGGGATCTCCCCGACCCCTCCCTCCTGGGGAGAAAGCACAAATACCTCCTAAATAAACTCAGTTTACAGGAATTGTATTCATGTTCAAAGCGAATCTCTTCCTCATTTGATATTTAGCAGGGCCTGGAAAAAGATGGAGACTTTTTTCCAATAACGTAAGCAACATATTATTACCCAAACTGCGATGGCTCTCGGAAACTTTCTGCCGTTCATGCGTTCTTGGGTTGGATGCCAGACGACTGGACTTTGTGATTGTCTATTAAAGGTTGAAGACACTTTGAAGAAATAACCTGGTGCTTGGTTTTAGTCATTTAATTATAAGTGCAGCTAAACCGTTTTAACATTTGCATAAATGTAACACTACATCTTTAGTGAATTTAAGCTTAGCGTAAAATCTCATTACAGCAACACTCCCCCCTCCCCCAACACACACACCCCACCTGCATGTTTTGCTGCTGTGGCCCCCCCATGACGAGGGGCCACTCTGATAGGTTCTGGGCTTGAATGGGACTGGCCTGCAGGGTAGCGGCTCTCTCACTATATAAAGTCCCCAAATCCCATGAGCACGGCACACAAACCCTTTCAAAAGAGGAGTAGAATCACCCGTTTACTCTGTGCGCTTTTACGCATAGGAGTTTTACGCACCAACGCTTTGACCGCTCCAAACTTGACCATGACGCTCTCCAGTGAGTTTGAAGCTTCTCATGCTGCTTCGCCTTTGGGAGAAGATGAAATTGACATCGTCGGAGACGGAGAGCAGCGGACAGGCAACTCACGGCCGTACCCCACAGACCCCGGGTCCTCACTCGAGTTCGAGTGCTCCGAGTCCGACTCCTCCGGGGAGAGCGAGAACAGCTTCTCCTCCTCAGACGCGTCTCTGACAAGGAGGGCTCTGACCAGCTCGGTCAAGCCCCCCTACTCTTACATCGCCCTCATCACCATGGCGATCCTACAGAACCCGCAGAAGAAGCTGACGCTGAGCGGCATCTGCGACTTCATCAGCAACAAGTTCCCTTACTACAAGGAAAAGTTCCCTGCGTGGCAGAACTCCATCAGGCACAACCTGTCACTCAACGACTGCTTCATCAAGATCCCGCGAGAGCCCGGAAACCCTGGCAAGGGGAACTACTGGTCACTGGACCCGGCCTCCGAGGACATGTTCGACAACGGCAGTTTCCTACGGCGAAGGAAGCGGTTCAAGAGGAACCACCCCGAGTTCGGGAAGGACGGATTCCTGTTTTACCCCAACTTGTACCGTTCCTACGGGCAGCCCTACTGCGTCCAGGCGCAGATGAGCTCACCGACGGCCACTATGTGCATACCCCTTCAGGAAGGCATCATAGGGATTCCCCAGTCCCCATACCACGGTGTCCCTTACCCGGGAGGACTTACTGCGTATGGAAAGGTCACCGGACCAAAAGACTATAAAGACCAGCAGTTTGGCACAGCACCCGCGGAACCGAAGCCCTGCACGCGGAACGCGCAGTCCACGTGTTCCTTCAGCATTGACAGCATCATGAGCAAACCGTCTTCCCAACGCAACCACGTCACCATGAGTTACGGGGGCCACCTATTCAACGGGGCCCCCACAGGCTGTCTGGTCCCGGGGCTCCTCCAGGATTCAAGGACTCCGTTCTGTCCGTCTTTGTTGAGCAGTGTGACAGAACAGGTTCAAATGTCTTATCCTCGGTGTTAAGGCTTTGGGCCCAAAGAAAAAAACTTGATCTGATATGAATTGATGTTTTAGGCCTCATGCGATGGACGCAAAGACCCTCAAAGCTGTGATTGCATGTTTATTTATGTTAACATTTGTAGTTGTGTCCGACTGGAACCATGTAAATAAGATGAGTAATAATATATTTGTGAAAAGAAATTCCAACATAATTGTTGAATGTATTTTGTGAAGAATTTGCCACTAAAATAAATATTTAAACGAATATTGAATTGTGTTTTTCTTCCTATTTATTCTATGTAGCTACCTTTTTTTTATTTCTCAGGGATTTTTTTTTGTTTTCAAACATGAATGGATTTAAACAGTGAAATAATAAAGAGCCGACAGACAGGTCTTATTGACATAAGAATAAACAACGCAGAGGTCTTTGTAGTTAGTTTCATAATAACGTTCGATAAGTTTAATAATAAAGTAAAGTCAAAAGAAACATGTTTGTTTAGGCCTAAATTCTGTTTGAGAAGACAATGTAATTTGAGCCTAGATAATAAAAATGAGTATGCTTATCATTCCATAATACATAATATATTCATATGATAACATATAAAGATAGCCTAAAGAAAATAAATGATGTAAAAGGCTTAATATATTTCAAACGTCTACAAATCAAGTAGCCAATCCAATTGCGCAACTGTGTTCTTTCTTTAATTTATGCACTAGACCAAAAAAAAAAATCGTTGGATAATGTGATGTTTACCAGAAACAACAAACATAGTGTTTGTATTGTTATTATAATGCTATCCTCGTACATTCTCATCGACACTATCATCCATCTCGTCCTTAATGGGGGCTCATTATTTGCCAGCGTGCGGCGCCGTCTTGCGAAGCGCGTTGTGAAGAGCAGATGACGGAGCTTTACCTTAAGGGGGCGCTGCTGGCCAAGGTTAGGTGCGTGCGGCCGACCTGGGGGTCTCGTCCATCGGGGTTCTGGTTGGCGCTATCTGCCAACTGCCACACACACGAGGGCAGGAGCCTCCCTTGTTACACACGATGTGCCAAATCCCCCTGATTTATATCTATTTATCTATAGTCTCTATAGATATAGATTTATAGATATATACATCTATATAAAGATATATTGATATATAGATAGGCCTATATATATATAGGAATCTAAAGAAAAATACTAACTGCGTTCCCGGGGATCTAACAACTTCTAATGATTGTTTCATGATACAAACCCCGTAAAGGTTAAACCCTCGAAAAGCCTTTCTGTTATGAATAGTAAGGATAAAAATGATTGTTGCATACGCCTTTATATATCGGGGATGCGGACAGACACAAAGAGTCTCCGATTGCATACCGGGACCCAAACAATTTCCCCAGCAGTCCTCGGTTTATTTTGGGCTCAAGGCGCAGCTGATTGCAGCTAGGGGGGCTTTCAGCCAACCCTTCTACTCCTAGCAGGCGGGGGTCTTTGGAGCGCGCCGGGCTTATTAGGAAAAGAGGGAGTTGTCAAAGTGGCACACAGCTCGGACCTCTGCAGCGCGCACTGTCTGGCGGAGGCGCGTCCCGGTGGTTGTTGCGCACCGTTTTCTCCATCTTTGCGCTCTTGAACTCAAACTGTTTTTCCTTTTTAAATGAAAGTGATAACTGGTTTATTTGTATTATAGTCGACTGACACTCAGTGGGAGGAGCATTACACAAATCTCCATCGGATGCCATTGCCACTTAATTTCTTTTTTGCCATAGCGGAACATAAGACGGATTGAACCCGCAGACTGATAAGAGGTCCGTGGCTGTCTGGTCCTTCATCAAAAAGTGGACACATTACGCAGTCCCCTGCGTCCCGACTAGAACGCCTCATAGGGAAGTTTGATCATCATCATAATCATCACCACCAACAACACCACCAGCACCGCCATCACCATCAACTTCATCAACGTCATTCCTTTGGGTTCCTCGCCTCGAGGATGGAGACAAGCCCCATCCCGGTTTTGACGGTCCAAACCACGCCGTTTGAGGACCAGCGGCCCGGTACCAATGGGCTCCGGAGGAAGACGGCGGTGTTCGAGGGGAAGAAGAACTACCTGCAGAACTACATCCAGAGCGTGCTGTCCTCCATGGACCTGCGGGACCGCCAGGGCTGTACCCTGGTGGTGGGGAGCGACGGCCGCTATTTCAGCCGAGTGGCCACCGAGGTGATCGTACAGATGGCAGCAGCTAACGGGGTAAGATCTGAGTTCTAAGATCAGCTTAGCTGTATGGTCACGGGTCGGGGACAGGGGATGGCAGGGCTGTCTCCTTCTCAGTCGATATTTTGATTTGACACGTCAAATACAAGTCTAAGGTTTATATTTGTTACAATCAATGAGGATAAAAAATTACTGTTATCCAGATCAATATATTGGTTACACTACAATATTGAAATATCAATAATCATAAACTTCTTTATGATTATTTATGATTTGATTCAAGCAAACCACAACTTGTATTGGATGCCTTTTGCGACCTTATAACCCTTCTATTGTTTTTAAATCGATGTATTATTCAACATTTCGACTAAATTATGAAGAATAAAATAGGGTAGTCAATATTCTACTGTGCGGAGCAGCGACGGCTGGTGGTGATTGGTTTGGACGCGTTCCAAGGGAAAATGTCAGGGCTTGGAATTTGTTTAAAGTGACCCTTTTTTCTGCCTGCCAAGCCTAATGTCTCTGGCTGTCTGCCTTATCGGCATTTCCATCCA
Organism: Gadus chalcogrammus; assembly: GCF_026213295.1. Classification (NCBI taxonomy): domain Eukaryota; kingdom Metazoa; phylum Chordata; class Actinopteri; order Gadiformes; family Gadidae; genus Gadus; species Gadus chalcogrammus. The sequence continues at coordinate 14,476,375 of NC_079417.1, forward strand.
TCCTGCTTCACTTCCCTGCCTACACACACACACACACACACACACACACACACGCACACACACACGCACGCACGCACGCACGCACGCACGCACGCACGCACGCACACACACACACACACACACACACACACACACACACACACACGCACACACACACACACACACACACACACACACACACACACACACACACACACACACTCCTTTGGGGGCTTTGGGGATACCCCGTCCCCTGGCAACGGACCAGATTCCA
>NC_079417.1:14481627-14486627 GCF_026213295.1 Gadus chalcogrammus
TTTTTCCTCTTATCATACATGAAGTTAAGGTACTAAAGTTAGCTACATGGAATCATTTTTATCATCATGCTTTGAATGCTATTATCATGTACTTATCTCACATAATCCTATCGATTATCCAGGGCCAATTTGTTTAGCTCTTCAGATTTCAGACACACTCCTCTTCTATTATCACGACAACACGTGCATACGATCCTCCTTATCATGGACCGGTCCCAAGTGTAAGCCTTATTAGGAGAGCAAGGGGGGAGGATGTGGGTTTGTGTGCATGTGCGTGTCTGTGTGTGTGTTTGGGCCTTTGCGTGTTCATTCTGAATGTTTAGCATAAGCTTCCCCTCTGCTTTGTTTATGCCGTGCTAGCCAAAGGGGGTAATAAAGCCAAGATACATGTCACTTATCCGTATGTATCGATGTTTGTAAAAGAAAGAAAGACAGAGGAAAAGAAAGAAAGACAACACTTCAGATAAAACCGAGGCTCTTCTTCAAAAAGGAAGTCAGTGATGACTCAATGACAGATAGATTGGACCTTGCTCGTTCGTCGTTTGCATGTGTCACGGTTTTGGGAAAGCTGCAACGTCATGGGCATGCAGACGTTTCTATGTTTGTGTTTGTGTTTGTGTGTGCGTGTGTGTGTGTGTGTGTGTGTGTGTGTGTGTGTGTGTGTGTGTGTGTGTGTGTGTGTGTGTGTGTGTGTGTGTGTGTGTGTGTGTGTGTGTGTGTGTGTGTGTGCACTAGCCAGTCGGTGGAGGTAGTCATGTGTTGGTCAGCGTCAGGAGCAGAAGAAGAAGAGATGTCGGGATAGGAAACATCTGCCTGCTCTTTGGCCTTCTCTGCTCCGGGAGGATGTGAGGTGAACCAAGGAGTGGAGGGAGGTACTCCCCTCGTTATATTGTTGACCATAACCGTGTGGTGGATCATTCCGTTCATCTGTTATCCCTTTAAACATTAACGGACAAAATACCACAGCAAAGCTCACTGACAGTGGACCACCAGGGTCTAATTTAAGCCATTGGGCAATTAGTGTAAGATGGCACGATGTGGTCTCTGTTTTTCGAGTGATGATTTGATGTTTGTGAGCTGCAGAAAACAAACATATTACTCTTGGAATCTGTGTATCGATACAATCAATAGAATATGGGAATTTGTGGGTTGCCATCATTTTATTGTCTGTAAGCTCAAATGCGGCAGGTTTTCTCAAGTTGCATTTGAACATATTCTGTTGAATGATCTTATTATGTAGTTATAGATAAGTGAATTGAACCACGATCTTAAAGTGAGTATTTTTCAGTATTGCTCATCAACATTTGTTCTCAGGTTGGGAAGAGTTACGTATGATGAAATTCCTTACACATTTGTTCAAAAGCCAACCATGCTTTTGTTGATTTTGGCAGCATCACCTTCCCTTCTGTTTAACCGCTTTCCACGAGAATGCAGAGTGACAGATGATGTGGACTCCTAGCTTTAGCTTTCCTCCAAACCCCGTAAGGTACAAACAAGCCTTGGATAGGTGTGAACTGTTTAAGATTTAGATCAAGAGTACATTCACAGGTTCAAATTTACAAAAACACAGAAGGTCTTGAGGTCAGAGATAATCCTCTCCAGGTTCTCCCAACCCTAACCCTAACCGCAATTTCAGCTCCAAGTCAAGCCTGTTTCTGGGCTCTGCTTGTTGAACTGAATGCCAGCCCAAAGCTTTTAAGAACAGTGTGAGCGCTCCACAGGGGAGGGGGAGGGGGGATGTGTGCGGCGGTTGGATCCTATGTTTGGTAAAGTATCAAGGTATCCTCGTCTGTAAGCCAAGACCAGAAATCTCTCAGCGATATCCCGAGGACAGCCATTCCTTTCATGGAGGCGTCTGTTTGTGTTTCTGCGTAGGAGAAAGAACAACAGACCAAAAAAGTAAACAACAAAATAAAAAGGAAAGTCAGAGGGATTGGCTTAAACCCAGAGATGACATGTGTGTGTGTGCATGTATGTGTGTGTGTGTGTGTGTGTGTGTGTGTGTGTGTGTGTGTGTGTGTGTGTGTGTGTGTGTGTGTGTGTGTGTGTGTGTGTGTGTGTGTGTGTGTGTGTGTGTGTGTGTGTGTGTGTGTGTGTGTGTTAGTACATGTAGACTGTAAACGGAGTGGTGTGTGTCTGCATTGTGTGGTGCTCCTCGTCCGCTGGTGTCTCTCCTGCCCATTAGCGGTGTTATGCGTGTGTTTGTCCATCTTAACTCTAAGCCAGGGTGGCAGTGAGGGTGTCAGTGAAGACCTATGATCTCTGCACCTGTTAAGAAGTCTCCGACTGCCCTTCCCACTACCCTGTTGCTCTGCTATGGGGACAAGGCCTCCCCTCTTGGGGACATTACAATGTTGCCTCTCTTGATTATACAGTCGAGTCACGTTAACCTTTTGTTCAAATAACCCCTCTATCGCAATTACAGTCTCAAACAGCTTCACAGGCCTACTTGAGATGACAAGCCCCTAACCCTGAGCCCTCAAACCCCACAGGGGGTGAGACAGAACACTAAGGACTAAGGATCTCATGCAATAGGGAGTGGATGGGCATGCCTGCCTACCAAGGGACTGCATGGGCAAGCATGATCACATTAACAGTGAGGTTCCTAAAAAGAGCAACAAGAAATCATGTAGATATATCACGATGGTATATTCAGTTGATACTATATATAAACATTGTAATCAGTATGGGTTGTTAAACTGTTATGCATGGTAGCAGAGGCCCTGCATCAGTCTGCTTTAAAGAACAGTTGAATCGTGAATGAATGCCCCTTGTGAGAGATCAGGAAGAATGGGTGCATCGTGTACAATAGCAATTTATTTCAATAGCCAGTCAATCACAATTTGCGCTGTTGTACCATTTCTGTCTTAAAAGTACAAAAGCAGCACTTTTTTCCCCACCTTTTTCACAGGGGAGAATTAAGGTTGGGATTCTGTAGCACAATAGACTACCTGCAATGATTTTCTCTATGCTAACCCATTGTGCACTGGCCCTGTAATGGTGGCCCCTGTGTGGAAAGCTAAGTGGCGGGTTCCTCTGTCGATAATACAAAGGAATCAGGGCCATAAACAGGGCTTTCCTAGGTAACTCCTCTGGTGTCTAGTCACACTCATCTGCCAGCGTTCTCTTTTATTCCTGGCACAGGCATGGATGTTATCCTCCATTGTCTTTGGGTCATTAGTGTGTTTGTGTGTGTGTGTGTGTGTGTGTGTGTGTGTGTGTGTGCGTGCGTGCGTGTGTGGGTGTGTGTGGGTGTGTGTGTGTGTGTGTGTGTGTGTGTGTGTGTGTGTGTGTGTGTGTGTGTGTGTGTGTGTGTGTGTGTGTGTGTGTGTGTGTTTGTGTGTAGCACATACATAAATCTGATTTGATGACATTGTTTTGTAAATGGAATACTTCATGGTCAAAATACTTTCGTGGAGGCTTTGCATTCTTGTTTGTGTTCGTATGTGTGTCTCTCCATGTGATTGTTTGTGTTTGTGTGTGTCTATGTGTGTGTGTGTGTGTGTGTGTGTGTGTGTGTGTGTGTGTGTGTGTGTGTGTGTGTGTGTGTGTGTGTGTGTGTGTGTGTGTGTGTGTGGGTGTGTGTTTGTGTGGGTGAGTGTAGGTGTCCATGTGTCTGTGTGTGTGTGTGTGTGTGTGTTTGTGTGTGTGTGTGTGTGTGTGTGTGTGTGTGTGTGTGTGTGTGTGTGGTGTGTGTGTGTGTGTGTGTCTGTCTGTCTGTCTGGGTTTGTGTGTGTGTGTGTGTGTGTGTGTGGTGTGTGTGTGTGTGTGTGTGTGTGTGTGTGTGTGCGCGCGCGTGTGTGTGTGTGTGTGTGTGTGTGTGTGCGCGTGTGTGTGTGTGTGTGTGTGTGTGTGTGTGTGTGTGTGTGTGTGTGTGTGTGTGTGTGTGTGTGTGTGTGTGTGTGTGTGTGTGTGTGTTTGTGTGCCAAAGTGGTGTTTGTGCCGTTTTTAAGGCACAGCTGTTGGAGGATCAAAAACCTCAAATGACATGACATACTCACACCATTGTTAAGATTCCACGAAACATCGACTTTATCCCAGCATTCTCTCTAATGGCTGAAAATCAACCGGCATTTGCGACACCCTCTATGCTTTTTTTGGCTGCCGACATGTCCGTTAAAAAACAATTTAGCCACACGGTCAGAGTTACTGTTTTTGTAGTTGGAAGACCAGGCTTTCCGTTACGCACTATTCCAGTTTCTTTGCTCCCTAGAGGAGAACAACTTTAGTTTACTCCTTAGTTGACCACACAACCCTTCCACATACTCACAGCTGCCCTCTTCCCCTGGGCATGAAAGGTTGGGCATCTAGCACTACATTTATACCCTGTGTGTTAGCATGTGCTTACACCGTGGCTGTAGGGTTTACTGTAATGTTCCACTCCCCCCCCCTCCCTGCCGACCCCTAACAAAGCTCATTAGCACCTAGCTAGCAGATGTTAATCGTGGCAGGATTCCCTGAGTAGAAATGGTACACGTTTGACCAAGGTCTTTTTCCCTGTTTGGTTTGGTGTGTGTTTATTTGGAGGCGTTGTGTGACTCGATGTCTCCAGAAACAACGTTGCACTTTAATTTTGAACAGTGACCGCATGCGAGTACAAGGAATCCTGCATACACATTGGTCTTCTTGTAGGTCAGACGAAGATGTGGTCTCGGACAGAGCAGTCTATTGGTTGAAGAAGTTGGGAAGACTTCCATCAACATTGTTTACTAAACATATCGGTTGGCTGGGCTAGGACAAAATTCCCTGCACATCCTTAGCTAGCAGGTCCATCCATGGTATTACAGCCTTACAGTCATTCTAAGTCAGTTAGATGCAGTACGAGCTAGAATTTAATTATTGTTTATTATTATTTAAATTCCATGCTGATCTGGGTTGCTGTTAAGAAAAAACGAGTTGTTGGATGCTTATTTTTGGGAGTTCCCAAGAACTCTTATAATCTGGACATCTGTACTGGACTGTAATGGAATATTTTAATTGATCTCTCCCTCTCCCTCTCT
>NC_079417.1:14494127-14509127 GCF_026213295.1 Gadus chalcogrammus
GGAAATCTATAAACAGCAAATGGCCCATTGTGCTTTGACTAAGATGTCTTAGTGAAGAAACCGTTTACATGTATTGGCTTCTGTGGTATAATAAAGCGGTGTCATACTATTTTGTCCACAAAGAACGGCCATTTTGTGATGTTTCCATTTTCCGTTGATACATTTTTTCTTCACAATTGTGGTTACAAACTTTTATACTTTTAATTTTTTTTATTATTATTATTGTTACTTATTTATGACATCATTAAATATCATGGTCCACTCTGCCTGCTGTCCTGTATTTTGAGCAGATGAGCAGAGGAATGAGGAATGCATCCCAGATAAGGCGCATCACACACCCATTACTCTGGGGCCTTATCTCAACGACGCCCAACGCTAACCAAACACAGAGTTGTAGCTGGTTTCTCCAAAGCAACCCTATCTTGTTATTTCCGTAGTGGGTAAACAGATTTAGCATCAATAAGGTTCAACACTTTGATGCAAACGGTCTAAAAGTGGTCTGTTAGAATGGATTTTAATGGAGGTGCCATCACAATGACAATGGGGGCAGAATTATGGCTTTTACCCACCTGACACAACAAAATAGTTGCACCTTTCTGGTAAGATTGGAATGTTTAGAGCAGTAATGATTGCGCGAATGCTCGTTGCTCATAGGTATATTTTTATGCTATTATATTTATACCCAAACCTCTTGACGTTAGTGACATCTAGTGGAGGGTTTAGTAAATGCAGATTATTAAAGTGTACTGCTCTTGACAAAACAAACAATCGTTTGACTGGCTTCTTAGCAATGCATTGCTATAATATTCTAACATTATGAACAATTCAAGGGCATTGATTTAGGGGTATGTATCAAATAAAAAATAATTTCACCTTTTTTCTCCTTCCTCAGGGCCTGAGGATCCTGTTCGCCGACGGGTGCCGCCTAGTCTTCAGGCGCAGCGGCAGCGGAGGAGGGGCTGGGACGGGCGCCACCATTCGAATCTACGCCGAGAGCTTTGAGCGCGACCCGGAGAGACACAGCCGAGAGACACAGGTGTGTTAGTGTTTTTCTGTGTTTCTCTGTGTGTGTGTGTGTGTGTGTGTGTGTGTGTGTGTGTGTGTGTGTGTGTGTGTGTGTGTGTGTGTGTGTGTGTGTGTGTGTGTGTGTGTGTGTGTGTGTGTGTGTGTGTGTGTGTGTGTGTTTGAATGAGAGAGAGAGAGAGAGAGGAGAGAGAGAGAGAGAGAGAGAGAGAGAGAGAGAGAGAGAGAGAGAGAGAGAGAGAGAGAGAGAGAGAGAGAGAGAGAGAGATAATGAGGCACAGTGTTTGCTGCTTCAGCAAAATGACTTCACATTTTATGAGTCTAGAAACAGCACTGTCATGATGTGCCATGGTCAAGCAGTAGAAATTAAATCACAACACTTGTTGTGTCTTGTTGTGTGACACCACAGAACATGTGACACTTTAAATTGAAAAGGTTCAACCTGTAGACTTTTGATAGGCGCTTTATGTGCTTAGGAGGCTTAAGGTTTAGGACAGGCTGTCTTGGAAATCACCTCGTGACTGCAACCAGTTAAGTAAGAAGTTGTTGTTGTTGTTGTTGTTGTTGTTGTTGTTGTTGTTGTTTAAAGTAACCAGGGAAGGTGTGCCCACCTCCTCTATTCACATTGATTCATGTGCTTCTGCCTTGATTTAAAATTTGGCCGATAATCCATTGTTTATTGTATAATACTGCAGTAACTACCCATCATATGCAGTATTAGGGGGGGGGGGGGGGGGGGGATTGTTTGGCAATGGAGCTCTTTGTTTCGATCCCAAGTTAGGTGTTTTAACTCAAGGAGGCCTTACCCATGATGCTATTTAACGTCCTGTAACTGAACTCAGTGTATCAAAGTGTGTGCTCAGCGAGGGAGGAGTCACCACAGCCGTGCTGTGTGTGTTGCAGGTGGTCCTGGGACCTCTGATCGCCATCGCCCTGAAGATCTCAAACATCCACGAGAGGATGGGGCGCCGTGGGCCAAATGTCATTACCTGAACATCTGTATGGGGGGCACACACACACACACACACACACACACACACACACACACACACACACACACACACACACACACACACACACACACACACACACACGCGCACACGCACACGCAGACGCACTCAGATGCAGACACACACGCATGCAGACACACACAGACACACACACACACTCACACACACAAACAGACGCAGACACACACGCATGCAGAAACACACAGAGACACACACACACACAGATGCCGACACACACACACGCACACACCCATACACGCACGCAGACACGCACACACACACGCACACACCCATACAAGCACGCAGAAATGCACACACACAAACACACACACACACACACACATACACAGACACACGCACACACACACATAAACACATATGCACACCCAGCCACACATGCTCAGACAGACACACACACACACACACACAGACACCAGACACACACACACACACACACACACACACACACACACACACACACACACACACACACACACACACACACACACACACACACACACACTCTCACACACACACACACACACACACACACACACACACACACACACACACACACACACACACACACAGACACACACACACACGTGCAGACAAATACATAAACACATTGATTTATTGTAACAATTGAACATTATAACAGGAACTGAGTCTGTACATCTTAATGTACTAAAGTTTCTATCTGAAATCTAGTTTGCAAAAAGCTGTGCGGAACTCACGGACACATACACACTAAAGGCATAGACACACTCGCATGCACATTAAAACGCACTGTACAGGGGTAATTTACCTCTCTCTTTCCCTTGTTTGTGGCTCTGCTCTTTAATTTTACCAAAGACACAGGCAATATATTTGTATTGTTTATTCTTGTCACAGTGATGAATGGATAATACTTGTTTAAGATGACTTGCTCATGGGGAAATATCTGTAGTAACTTTTTTCGAAAATCTGTTTCTAGTGTTGATTTTATTTTCATGCCTCACGTTTGTCAAGAGCTTTTCAGTTGAATCGGCCAAGTAAATTTAGTTTTTTTTGTTTCAGTTCTTTGTGGTTGTTTGTTTTGCCACCATTGAATGCACTGTAACCTTTTTAGAACAATCTGCCTCCTTAAAGCAGGATCACTAATGCCTTGTTCTGTAGGTGTGACCTATTGAAAACATCATCATCAGCATCAAAACCAAAAACGTATCCAAATAAACAACCCTTACACCTGCACTACGTAACTTTCTACTGCAGCTACTCCAAATAAACATTATTTGAACATCTGAAATATCTTGAGTACCACTCCCTCCTGTTACAGGCGCCAGCGCCTAATATGAGATGTTTATAGCCTATACTGTAGCTACAACTGAAGCCACCAGAGGCTGCTAATTGACCTCACATAAGGCATATTTTTTCTGATATAATTTCTAAAGGTCCCAAAAATGCCTCTGTACCTATGGCAATGGCTGGTCAATATTTTGATTAGGCTAACCTGATTTGAATGTAAATTGAATTCACAGAGAAATTATAAAATGATGATGTGGAACAGAGAGTGTGAAATATATAGTGTATGTGTGTGTGTGTGTGTGTGTGTGTGTGTATGTGTGTGTGTGTGTGTGTGTGTGTGTGTGTGTGTGTGTGTGTGTGTGTGTGTGTGTGTGTGTGTGTGTGTGTGTGTGTGTGTGTGTGTGTGTGTTGGTGTTTGTGCGTGTAGTTGTGTGTGTCTGTGTCAGTGCATGCGTGCATCCGTGCATGCACGCACGTGTGTGTGTGTGTGTCTGTTAAGCCATGTGTATGTGTGTGTACTTCCTTCAAATCCTTTTCGGGAAGCTGCCTATCAATACATAGCCATTGCTTTGGTTAATCTGTTGTTCCTTATCCAAATGAAAGGCGTGTGAGCTCTACACTGAACTATACATTGACTGCACAGAGAAGTGTTTCAGTCTTCAGTTATTTCAAAGCGCCCTAGTGGACGTGTCACTGGCACCCCCCCCTCCCCTCACACCGTGTCATTCAGGACAGTAAAACGTGTGCCTTTTGTTCTTTATGGTCTGACTGCTGTATTGTGAATGGAAACATCTTCCAGTTTAAAGACCGAGACGAGGACTATGGTAAACCTCTCTGGTGACCGCCATGAGTGGAAAAGGACATGCCAGTAGATGTCTTTAGGGACGTATATGTTCATTGATTCAGCCAAGCATTCGCGTTCGGCCATTGCTGTTTATTCAACTATTTCATTATAGGATAGTTGGCACATACACTATGTATTGTATACAATACCCTCCCTGACAAGGTGTTACCAGGTGTTGTTACTTGGTGAACCAGGTGGATGAGTCCATTAATCGACATGCAATCACCTTTATTGCCATATGACATTTGTCAGATCATTGTTATATCCTTTTGAATGTGTTGGATACTGAAACTTGTAAAAGTCTGGAAAGCATGGTTCAGCTAGTGCAATTCAATACAGACAACAGATTGTATAAAAAGATATACATTTTTTACAGTCATATTAATGTTTTACTTTATAAATCTTGACCTAAAGCGTGCTCAGGGTATCAAAATGATTTCAGAATGGCACTGAGCTCTTCAAAAATCCGTCGCCTTTGGAAAGGATTCATTTGTAAATCTATAGGTGATATAGGGTATATGGATGAACATGTTCTGGATAACAACGAATACTATAATCCAGAACAATATTCATTGTGACAGACACAGTCTTATAGAAAGGAAGTGTCTGTACAAGTAAACATACTGTCTTTAGTCTATAGAGCTGCAGCTCAATAGAGGGACAGCTCTATAAATGCTATGCATGATGCTCAACCTAAGAAGTGCTTGATTCTAATCCATTCATCTATGTGGTAAACTTACTGTAAAACGCTATCCTTTTTTTGTAATTGAACCACAGAAAAGACAATGTGCAAAAAAGTTTCCTTCTTCGGTTTCATCCAAAACACTTTCTTGAAGAAAAGGTCAGAATTGAAGCCAAAGTACAAGCCTTTGAACTTCGGTTTCAATTCATTCTTTGACTGATGCAGTCAAATCCAGTGCACAAAGTCCAACATCAAAAACCTTTTTCCAGTTGATAGTCCTAGCCAAAGGTTGATCACCAATGTCCACAGCCTAGGTATTGATGACATGTGTTTGAACATGTAAGCGATAACAAAATTAGTAATAGTGAAAAAGTACTTCACAGTGTCCTTTCTTTGTGTTACCCAGAACATTAGAATCAGCAGCCATCCCTGCTCATCTAACACCTGAAGAGTCGAGAGTTGTGTGTGTTGGTGCCTGTGCGCTTGTTTCTGTGTGTGTTTGTGTGTGTTTGTGTGTGTATTTGTGTGTGTGTGTGTGTGTGTATTTGTGTGTGTGTGTGTGTGTGTGTGTGTGTGTGTGTGTGTCTGTCTGTCTGTGTGTGTGTGTGTGTGTGTGTGTGTGTGTGTGTGTGTGTATGTGTGTGTGTGTGTGTGTGTGTGTGTTCAAGAGGTGGGGGCGGGGCCAGTGTAAGGAGGGGGCTGCTCCCATTCCCAGGTGCAGTCTGAGATGTTAGAGCTGTGCTGGGTGTACAAAGGAGGGGACATTGCCGCTATTGGGACCCCCTTCGCCTCCACCACCATCTCCATTGAGCCTGGCGCCCCCTCCGCCACCATCTCTATAGAGGGAGGATCCATGCATCTCCTCTGGGATTCCTCGTAGGACGGAGGGAAGGGTCTGCGGAAGAACACACACCATGCTGTTGAACAAACTTTTGACACTAGCGTTGAAAGAAGGTAGAGCGTGGAAGGTTGCTTGTTGGATCCCCTGCTCCTCCTATCTGAGTGCCGAGGTGTCCCAGAGCAAGACACCTAGCCCTAACTGCTCCCGACGAGCCGGGAGTCGCCTTGCATGGCTGACACCACCGTCGGCGTGTAGTAATGGGTGAATGTTGGTCAATAATTGTAAATCGCTTTGAGTGAGCACTGGTTGGAAAAGCGCTATATAAATGCATTCCATTCACCATTATACCTTATATTAGAGATAGTGCCTCTTTGAAGTTGTATAACAACTGGGTCACTGTCATTTTAAATGGTAACAACCATCTTCTGATGCCCTCAGATTGGGGGACGAGAGACACAAAAGCTTGGATGTATTCCACATATCATATCATAATATAAGATGTTACATGTGTTTTATTTCGGGGAGTATTGCATTTCACCAAATAGCTCTAAAATGTAAAAGTAGTACAAGTAGCATATCAAAGAAAATATGTATTTTGCATAAAGCACCCCAAAAGAAAAGGTGTACACCCTTGGAGGTTTCATACAACCTCCACCGTCCTCCATCCTTACCTGTCGACGGTGCAGATCTGTGAGGGCCGCGGTGCGAGCATGTCTCCTGGTCCCAGGTCCCTGCTCTTAGCGCTGTGGCAGACGGCCCAGAAGACCGGAATGAGCATGATAATGAGGCCCGCCATCACCTCGGCGTAGGCCATGACCACCCTCAGGTGGACGTAGCGCCCCCCGTTGCCCAGGAACATCTGGAAGACCCCCGCGCAGATCAGGGCGAAGCCCACCAGAGGCAGCACAACGCAGATTGCCCACCTGAGACGCTTGCTTGTGCTCATCCTTGCTCCTTTTGCTTTTATTGTCCCCTCTGTCTCTCCCTCGCTCTCTCTCTTTCTCTCTTTCTATCTTCCCTGATGGGCTGAGGAGACAACCATTGAAAAATCCAAACGTGTCGAGGTGTGTGTGAAGACGTATGATCCACTGGGGTCGCCTTGTATCTTGGTCAGTCACTATAGTCAACAAGTTCAGATGGTTTCAATGTGAATTGAATGTCCAAAGAAAGTAAAGTGAATTCAGTCGTTGTCCGCGGCAGTAAATGACATTGAGTGTGTGAGCGGGTATTGACTGGCCTTTATGCCTTCTGAGAGATTGGGAGGAAGGGTTTGGCTGCAGTGCTCCCGCCTGTTGGGTTGTATATTAACACAGACTCTAAATGAGATCTGATCTGATTACAGGGTGCAAGGACAGCTTTCTGTCCTGAATGAGAGGAAAATCCTGACAATCATAGGGAATGTGTTGCTGTAGCTCCTGAAAGATTTGCCAATATGACAAAAACTAGACTTAATTATACTAAAATAGACTAGAATAAACTAAACTAGACTAGACTAGACTCGACCAAAGGTATCTAAATTTGACTGAAATAAAATAAACTGAACTAAGCTAAACAAAAAAAACGTAGGTCGAAAATGATCAAGGCTAGTGGGCTGTGAAATGTGGGGTTGGCTCTAACAGCGTTATTCAATAGCATGGATAAAACATGCTTGTCACGCTTCCTATAACCAACACATCAGCTGATGACGAGTATCTAGGGGTCAGCCTGATCCTCTAAATCCAAAGTACGTTTTTACAGTGAGAATAGGACTTTCCTTCATCCTTTGGTTCTTTCTTTCTTTCTTTCTTTAATTACTACTTTTGTATTCTTTGGTTCCTTCATTCATTCTTTCTTCCCTTCATTCCTTATTTTTTTGGATCTTTCATTGTTTTTTTCTTTGTTTTCTCCCGTTCTTTATCCATAATAAAAAGTCATCTTTCATGTGACGGAAGTCTGTAAAAACAGACCATTGACCCGGTGAGATTACTGTGTTTACCACGCCTGCCAGACACTCTTTGTGAAAGCAGGACAGTACAGTTATATCAGCATTACAACAGGTTTATGACCACATGTTTCGTGTTGTGTTTATGGCTTGGTGTTTCCAAATTATGACTCAGTTTTCAGAATCTCTCTCTATCTCTCTCACTCTGTCTCAGTCTGATTACCGCATATGGTGTAGTAATGGCACACGATAAGGGACAATTATAAAATAATGAGTCTTGATCACATGACTATATGGTAGGCGATTTATCATTGGAAGGGGATAAATCATTGCAGTAAATCAACATATTCAGTAGTGGAAGGTGATGCCAAGGGCGTGGTCGGAAAACCGATGGAACTCCAGTAACCCCGGCGATGATGACATTACGTCCAAAGGAACAAGGAAGTCTTGATTACGCAAAAGATGATGATAAGACAAGGAGTTCATATTGATATGGCGAAGATTGATAGGTCGATTGTAGATGGTCAAGTGTAGCCCTTTATCTCCTTATAGAGCTATTGTAACTGTATGGATGGGTGAGAATCAGTCTGATTCCTCTAAAGGTATAAGTAAGACACTTTTATGAGCTGATATAAACATAAGGGATAAGCATATTTTAGAACTGAGTTCTAATCAGGCTAAGTCATTCAAGTGGGAGTAGCCTATCATTTAAACATGGGTCATACTCGGCACTGTGGTTATCAACAACGGCTGGTTCCTCAGTAAAGTTAGCAGGGCTGGCTTGGTCCATCCTTTGATGGAAGACCTGACGGTGATGGTAGAGGCTTGTATGGACCGCCTTGTATGCCAGTACCATCGTCTTGAATCGCATCAGATTCAAGATGATGGTACTGGCATACAAGGCGGTCGATGGAACTGCCCCTGCCTACCTCCAAGCGTTGGTCAAGCCACACACCCCAGTTCGATCCCTCCGCTCAACTACCTCAGCTGGACGTCTGGTACCGCCATCGCTAAGAGCAAGCAAAGGTCGATCAGCAAAGTCACAACTCTTCTCTGTTTGGGACCTCAGTGGTGGAACGAGCTCCCTGCCGAGGTCAGGATCGCAGAGTCGCTCACCAGCTTCCGCAAAAGACTCAAAACTCACCTGTTCAGAGTTCAATAGACTCTGCATAGCGTAGTCCCTTCCACCCACCATTGTATGTTGTACGTCCTGACACATAATGTAAGCACTTATTGTATGCACTTAATGTACATTGTACTTACTTTCATAGTACTTAATTGTGTAGCATCTGCAGTAGCTGCTATCACTGCTGTATATGGGGAATGGGTTAGCCTAGCGATTGTTCGTACTTGCACATGGTTCTATGAACATCTTTGCTGTACCAACAGCGATATATTGTAAGTCGCTTTGGATAAAAGCGTCTGCTTAATGCCCTAAATGTAAATGTAAATGTAGGGGTGTTGGTGGGTCAGCAGGTGGCACTCATTCCTCTGTTCCAGGAATATCCAGAGTGCTTCGGGACGGAGACGGGGACTCTAGAAGAGCACAGTCTTGAGGTTGAGAAGTTAAACCGAGTTCCTGACTCCCTGTAAGGTCCCATGGCCTTTCAAGAGTCGGGGCGCTAACCTCGTAGTCCGGACCAACGTCCCAACAACATCATCACCTGATTCCCCCCCGGTCTCTGATATGATTGAACCGTTCCTCGACTCTCCACTGGTAGTGGTCAGAGCTGAGTCTTCCTCCACGCTTGTGATGTGAAGCTGTTGGAGTGCCTCAAAAAGAGCTATTTAAATGCACTTAGTTATTTGTTTAAAAAATAAGACATTGGTATATTTGCTATCCTTGTCTCTCATGTAAAATATTTCATTTTTAGACATAAGGTTAACACATATCTAAATATTATACTTACTGTTCTAAAATAGTCACAGCTTGTTTTCAGGGGGTTTTGGCTGTAACAGAAAGCTTTTTTTATCGCATCTAAAGACTTAGGAGAATGAGAGGTGTGTGCATGTGCGTGTGTGCGTGTGTGTGTGTGTGTGTGTGTGTGTGTGTGTGTGTGTGTGTGTGTGTGTGTGTGTGTGTGTGGTTATGCAGGAGGAGTGTATCAGGACAAGAGAGTTAAGGCTATCTCTAATGAGTCATTCTGTGCTCCTAATGACCACACAGTAACTGGAAGGATGTCCTGTCCTCCATTCACCCTGAACACAGGCAGTATGTGCTTGACTGGAAAAGTCAATGAAAGTTTACCCTTTCTAATTGGGGCAAATTCAAGATTATTATTTTAATTCAAAACTCCAATGAGTTTGTTATGGGGTACCTCCATTCCACTGAATATTCTGTACAGAGAAAGTATAGTTGCCATGGACACAAAGGGGATGTGTTGACGTTGAAGAGTTTCAATCTGTGTTTAAAAATTGAATTTACTGCGCGCAGTAGCATTAGCAATGTTAGTAGTGATGTTAAAAACCATGCATAAGGTATTTGGTACAATAAAGGAAAATTTCATCATTGCACGCCTATTTGGATTATGTTCACAGACATCCGAAGGTAATAATATTGAGGTTTTCATTGAGGTTAAATAATGGCTTGCATGATGACTCACACTGACTCAGCATCCTCCTATACTATATATATTACCTCCATCTGCAACCATAATTGTTGTTATGTTGTTACATAGTTGTAATGAAGTCTAATCTCCAGAACGATCTGTTTTCCAGTTTTATGTCATAGCCCAGCCTACGAACTTCTAAGGGGCGTTTCCTAAGCACTCTTATTTAGGAAGAAAGGGAATGTTTACGTAAAGTCACGTAAGAGCCTCCGAACCTCCGAGCTGTTTTGAAGGCGGCATATGTGCGTCTGAAACGCCGGCGTCCGCCGCCCAGATGACAGGTCAGATCTTCGTCCCAAACCAGTTCGAGCAATTAATTCGCAGCAATCCCATGATTACACAAGACTCAACCGCCACCCACACCTAGCGCTTTCCCATATACACAGAGTACTTGTGCATAAGATCAAAGCATATAACTTTGTGTTGGTGTGTGTGTCCTCGTGCGTGTGTGCGTACATGTGTGTGCGAGTTTGCGTGCGTGTGTGTGTGTGTGAGCGTTAGATCGAGAAAGAGCACACAAGGTGAGCTCCTGCAGATCTAATTATTGAATGATAATTATAGACAGAGTGAGATGGAGCGCCATTAGTCGGAAGGAGGGCAGGAGTGAGGAGTGGCCATTAATCAGACGGACTCTGACGACTTCCTCCGTGTCATTAATACACATCACTTCACACGCTGCAAACTGAAACTTCTTGGCACACACAAACTCAGTCGTATCGTAATCTTTCACGACCTCTGCGACGCCATGACAGTACAATGCATAATCACCTGTGTGCTGGTGATGCACTGTTGACATCAAGTTATGCAGGCATGGCGGGCAAGCTGGATCGATGACAAGAACGACCAAGTCTGCGCAGTCAAACACAGTCGTAGTACCGTTCGAGGTCGTGTGAGGGCGACATTGGCTTACAATCATTGTCTCAAAGGAAGGTCTACTCATCGTTATTTCAGCCTTTACAAACCACATCGATTCTAAATAGATAGTTCTGTCTGTCTGACCGTCTGTCTATTTATCCAGTGGAATCACTCCTTGTGGCATAATTTCCTAGACTTTTAAGGTGCACTTTCCCGCCCATCGCCTCCAGCTGTGTGGACCAGCTGAGGCGGGCGGGGATCAATGGAGGTGATCGATAGGGTCCCTCAGATTCCTAATAGCCCTGTTACCTCTTCCTGTGTTCCCAACTGACACACTGATAGGCAGGAAGCACAGGAGCTCAAGTGTGTGTGTCTGTGCGTGTCTGTTTGTGTGTGTGTGTGTGTGTGTGTGTGTGTGTGTGTGTGTGTGTGTGTGTGTGTGTGTGTGTGTGTGTGTGTGTGTGTGTGTGCGTGCGTGCGTGCGTGCGTGCGTGCGTGCGTGCGTGCGTGCGTGCGTGCGTGCGTGCGTGCGTGCGTGCGTGCGTGCGTGCGTGCGTGCGTGCGTGTGGTGTGTGTGTGTGTGTGTGTGTGTGTGTGTGTGTGTGTGTGTGTGTGTGTGTGGTGTGTGTGTGTGTGCATGTGTGTGGCGTCTGCACTGGTGTCTTTGAGCACCCCAATCCCCCACATCGCTGCGTCTCTATTCACATGTTGGACATCTTTGGTGCAACACATTGTTAGAATACACGTTTTTTTGTACTAGTGTGCAGGGCTGTTATTAACAATATATTTATTAAACTTTTTTTATGAATTATGCATTACCCTCCTTGTCTTGTAAATTGGAGACAATCGTATTCATATAATTGCTCACAAAAAGTAACAAACAAAAAAAACATATATTAGTTTGTCGGTTAATATCAGTGCACAAACCATATATATATACATACATATAAATGTATAATGAAAACAGTGAAGACCATAGGAGAAACCACTGTCCCAGGTGTTTGCGCTGTTAGATGTTGTTTGTCTTTAGTTCACTGACAACCATGTCAACTTAAAACCACCAGGCTGAGGTAATAATACATTTTCAAGCACCTTGCTGTTAGTAAGCAAAGGATATTGTTCCATGTCTCCAAATAATATCTGTTTATTTGTGTGTGTGTGTGTGACAGTATTGCTGTTTGAGTGTGTGTGTGTGTGTGTGTGTGTGTGTGTGTGTGTGTGTGTCTGTGTGTGTTTGTGTATGGATGTATACATGCATGTACATGTGTGTGTGTGTGTGTGAGCGTGTGTGTGTGTGTGTGTGTGTGTGTGTGTGTGTGTGTGTGTGTGTGTGTGTGTGTGTGTGTGTGTGTGTGTGTGGGTCTGTGTGTGTCTGTGTGTGTTTGTGTATGGATGTATACATGCATGTACGTGTGTGTGTGTGTGTGTGAGCGTGTGTTTGTGTGATTGAGAGCGTGTGTATGAGAATGTTTGTGTGTGCGTGTTCTCGTACGCGTGCGTGCGTGTTCTCGCTCATGTGAACGTGAGCATGTGTGTTGTCCACATCTGCATGTCTGCATCCTATGAGACAATGCCCTTGGAGGCCATTACTCCCCCGAAGGAAAAAAAACAACTTCTCTGTGATCTTCTAAAGACGGCAGCGAGCCTGAGCATCACACACCAGTTCAGAGATCTGCATGTTGGAGACAGATGTTGCTTTACATATTGACAGGCCCCCCACCCTCCCCCCTCTCGCCCCAGTGGGGTTAGATGATAGGACGATATGGGGCCTGCCTGTGCGTGGGTCGTGGTGGGGGTAGCGCTGGGTGGGTGACGCGGGTAGGGGTGGGTAATAATCAGCGTGTATAACTCACAGTAATGAAGGCTTCACCACGAGATGTGCCATAAAGAGTGATGGGGGTTGGGGGTTGTGGGGTGGGGGGGTGGATGGATATAGGGATGGCGGGGGGTGCTGCAGACGTTTGACCTCCACTGGCAGCGTTCCACCTCCTATAAATTCCAAAAGAGGGAGGCTGAGAATGAGAAGGAGCAAGGGAAGGAGCTGTCGGGTTGACAGAGAGAGGGCGTGTGAGAGAGAGACAGGGAGAGAGAGAGAGAGAGAGAGAGAGAGAGAGAGAGAGAGAGAGAGAGAGAGAGAGAGAGAGAGAGAGTGAGAGAGACAGGGAGAGAGAGAGAGAGAGAGAGTGAGAGAGACAGGGAGAGAGAGAGAGAGAGAGAGAGAGAGAGAGAGAGAGAGAGAGAGAGAGAGAGAGAGAGAGAGAGAGAGAGAGAGAGAGAGGGAGTGAGAGAGACAGGGAGAGAGAGAGAGAGAGAGAGGGAGAGAGAGGGAGAGAGAGAGAGAGAGAGAGAGAGAGACAAAGACAGAGAGACAGCGAGAGAGTGGGGAGGGATAGAGAGAGAGAGAGAGATTTAGAGGGACCATGGTTTACATCTGCCTCTATTCAATACAAAGAAAGCTCAACATTCTTTCTCTGATCTTTTTGAAAGAAAAAAAAACACTAGACCTATGGAAACATATCTCCATATGGCCTGTAGGATTTAAAGCACAAGTCAAAGCTGTGTGCTAGATGAAGTGGAAGAGGAACGGCAAGCAGAGATGGAAAGAGGTGATGGTCTTTCAGAAGTCACACAGACTCTTTCAATTCCTTTGGTTTCCTTTGATAAGAGCAGGCATCATATATGGTTCACATGTTCTGTGAGCAATGCAGGGGGAGACCAATAGATTGTATTGTGACTGGGATGAATCGTGTATATAAAATAATGGCAAAAATAAATTAAATAAACTGTAAGTCACTCAAATTAAATGTGATCCTGAGACGAGGGTAATGCTAATGCATGCATGAAAAACATATCACCACCTCCACTCTATCCTCCTCTTCTCTCTCCCCTCCCCCCTCACCTCTCTCCCCTCTCTCCTCACACATCTCCCCTCGCCCCTCTCCTCTCTCCCCTCTCCCCTCTCCTTTCCACTGTCCTCTCTCCTCTCTCCCCTTTCCTCGCTCCCCTCTGCCACCCACCTCTCCCTCTTCTCTCACCCAAGTCCCCTCAACCCTCTCCCCTTTCCTCTCCCCTCTCCATTATCCTCTCTCCTCTCTCCCCTCACCCCTCACCCCTCACCCCTCACCCAACACCCCCTCAACCCTCTTCCCTCTCCCCCTCACCCCTCTCCCCTCCCCTCCCTCCCCAGTGGAGGGGTATGCAGACGACGTGGTGCTGGTACACTGTGGGCAGCTTGTCCTCTACTACTCCCAGCATCATGTCTGCTAAATGACAGTAATTATTTTCCTGGGCTGTAGGCGACTCATGCATGTTTTATCTACACACACACACACACACACACACACACACACACACACACACACACACACACACACACACACACACACACACACACACACACACACACACACACACACACACACACAAACACTCCCACATGTACATGCCTGCCCGCGTGGCCATACATGGCACACAATGGAGGAATGAATTCCAGGGGCAGAAAAAAAAGACAACATTTTATTTCTTTCCATATCGCTCAATGGCTCCCTGCTGGGTCGTGCGGCCCCCCGCCCCTTTTTGGGGGGAAGGCCCAGGGCTTCACTCTACCGGCGGCGGGGGTGTAGTTGGGGGAAGCGGGCAGATGTTGTGAGGCTGCTCTCATGATGGCCCAGACAGGCATAAAGATACCTAATGGTGGATCCCGCTGTCGCAGCCATTCTAACAAAATGGCTGCCTCGCTTTCCTTCTTTTCATTTCTTCATTCAGGTACGAGTGACGTTTGAGGATGCTGGAGGGTGAACATCCAGCAGAAAAAAGAGGTGTCTCTTGCTCTCTTGTGTGTGATCTTTTGTCGATGCTGTGTGCTGTTTGGCGTACCAGCCCAGCCAGTCTAAATGTGAGCCCATTAACAACCGATCACCACACACAC
>NC_079417.1:14514127-14566627 GCF_026213295.1 Gadus chalcogrammus
ACAACACGCACAGTTCTGCAATTCTGCTGATAGCCATTCCTGGAGTATGCAGTCATACTCACAAAGCTTCTGCAGGGAGAGAAAGAAAACCAAGAAAACGCCCTTTTTCACATTGCCACATATAATTACCGTTACCGGATAGATTGAACATTTTTACCCCACCATGTTCTTGCATTAGGAATTAGCAGTTTATAAGAATGCATAAGAAGCAAAACCTCTGACTAATGTACTTATTGCAAGTCGCTTTGGATAAAAGCAATTTCTGCTAAGTGCCTTAAATGTACATGTAAAATGTAAGCAAAATAATATGGGATGTGCAACAACAACAAAAAGAAGTGTACAGTGCCATTAGACTAGAGCTGCATTAATAAAGCTCATGATGTTTGTTAATTGTTATTTGATGGTGTACAATACATCAGACAAGGTCAGAGAGACTTTAACTTAGTGTGTGTGTGTGTGTGTGTGTGTGTGTGTGTGTGTGTGTGTGTGTGTGTGTGTGTGTGTGTGTGTGTGTGTGTGTGTGTGTGTGTGTGTGTGTGTGTGTGTGTGTGTGTGTGTGTGTGTATGTGTGTGTGTGTGTGTGTGTGGGGGGGGGGGTGCTTAACATTTTCTCAGCGCATACGAATGTGATATGGTGTGAACCAAGAGCAAATTGGGCTGTCAGGGTTGTGATATGGGTGGAGACGCAATCTATTCACATAACAAATGACCTTAATTGCTATACATAACCTCCTAGCAGAATCTCTGTGGAAGAAACCTTTGATTGTCACACCGCGCTAACTGCAACCTTCGACGACGACGAAGGCGTGGAATAAAACTCTTTCACTGGCAAAGGCATCGATCCACTTGTTCGGTGGCAACGATTTGCATAAGATAAATGGATGTGCCTCTCCGACCGTGCGACAGGTTTCTGTGTTGGCTGGTAATTCCGATGACACTTGGCGTACTTGCTATGCGTAGCTCAATACAATCAAATAGCCCATAATGATTACCACTATTTGAACCAGTGAAATATTTGTGTGCCGGGTGCGGATGTGAAGCATAAAATCAAATGAATGGTGCAACTTAGTTGTAACATTTTGCACTCCCTGGTCCTTTCGCCCCTTACATATGGCGGGAAAGTCAAAAAGAAAAAAAACCGGAGTAGATGACGCATAAGTGTGTGCTCAGGGAGTAAGTTATGGCTGTAACTTTCTCACTCTGTCAGGCACTTTAACCAGCTGTCCTGGAGGACACATTAACTTGGTATCCTTAAATAAAGTCCTTTAAATAAAGCTGGGGGAATTAAATAATGAGAACAGTGCTCCTCACTGTCCTCTCTGCTTTTAAATGAACCTCCCGCCTTTCTTATTAATGTCCCCTTATCGCTCATCTCGGCCACTGACCCCCCCCCCCACCCCCCCACCCACCCACTCCACCACAGAAGAAGAAGAAGAAGCTCCGGCAAGTGGTCGCCGCAGAAGTAATTGAGGGCAATTCTCAAATTAAAATTTAAACCCCCTCGTCCATCTTTATGCGGTGGGGAGGGGCGTGGAGGGGAGACGGGGGGTTACGGGGGCTGATGACTTGATCAGGTTTTTGCGGGGCCGGGCAGGTACCCCGCCTCCGCCAGGCTCCGTGATGAACGAGGAGCATTAATCTCAGTGACAGAGAGAGAGGAGTTAGCAGCGGCGATAGCTCCGCTAACGGCTTTAATTAGCATTTAATCAGACGCCCCGGGGCCGATGGGGGAGGGGGTAGGGGGGTTTGGAGGGAGATCAAACTCTGACGGCCCCTCGGTAAGAAGAGAGGGAGAAGTAGAGAGAGAGACGGAGCAGAGAGAGAGTCCCTGCGGTGTCTCAGGCTGCTGCTGTGGGCTCACTTAAAGTACAGAGGTTATGATCTCTTTTGTTCTGCACTAATGGTAGCGTGCACCCCAAAGGTCCAGAACCTAAGCTACGTATTGTCTGGACTGCATTTAAAAATAGCAACTCCAAAAGGTGATCGAACTGCCTATTAGTTCCAAGTCCCTTTTTACAGATGCCTGGGCAGGAGTTGGATGTTTTATAGGCGTAGCTTCACTCCTGCCCTTCTCGTGTAAATACAGGAATGAACCGATTGGTCGAATTAGCCGTGCTTATTCGACCAACCGGTCGACACGACAGCTGAATGTCGAATGATTCAGGAGCTAAGAGTGAATGTTCTCTCAGAAGGTCATCTATAGGCCTACGCAACATTGAGGCAAAGCAGTTCAACATGCTTAAAGTATTCCAACCCTCAAATGCCACAAAGCACCGTCTATGTGTTTTATACAGAAAGAGAGAGAGAGAGAGACAGGGAGAGAGAGAGAGAGAGAGAGAGAGAGAGAGAGAGAGAGAGAGAGAGAGAGAGAGAGAGAGAGAAGGGATAGAAAGGATGCAGGTAAAGTCAAACCCTAGAGTGAAAGGGGGGCGGCGACTGGGCTGCTGACCCTCGCTCGCCAAGTCTCGCTCGCCCTCTGATAGTAGCAGTAGAGGCAACAGTGTTGATGGTGATGGTGATGGTGAGGAAGAGGCCGGTGTGTGATCATGATGTCATTAGGGGTATACAGTGAGACAGATCGGAGGGGGGAGGAGACTGCACTCTGCTGCCGAAGACCCCAGGGACGTCATTACCACCAGGAAGTGAGCGGGGACCGGCAGCACAGGTCAGACCATAGTACTCACACACACACACACACACACACACACACACACACACACACACACACACACACACACACACACACACACACACACACACACACACACACACACACACACACACACACACACACTGTACTAGCACTTACACTTGCATGTACCACACACACCCAAACTCTCGACACACAAATTCACTCACGCAGCCTACACACACATATGTACACACAAAACAAAAATCAGCTCCCTCACAGGCAGGGATCCATCACATAACAAATGGACGGCTGTGTCTGACCTCTGACAGTGGACTGGCGCTTCTGTTGCAGAAGCTGACGAATTCCTCCATATCCGAGGGAACACCTATGTGTACGAATGTGTCTCATTAGTGCGCACACACACACACACACGCACGCACACACACATACACACACACAGCCAGACGGACGGCGCACTGCATGAATGCATCACAAATGCATGCAACTGTACATACACATACACATGCATGGATGGATGGACAGAAAACGATCCGCACCGACACACCGACACACACACACACACACACCGACACACACACACACACGCGTGGGACTGGAGCTCGTGCGGTGCTAAGTTGCAGTGTGTGTGTAGTAGTGTAGCAGGCGGGGCTTCATTACTGCTCTCCTACAGACAGTTGCAGTGTTTTTGTGTCAATGTTTAATGAGGGGCTGGGAGTCGGGGGACCCCACTGCTGTCAGGAGCTCCTGTAGTCTGGAGCTACCCACCTGTTCCTATCGCCTCCCCACAGGCCCTCACACACACACACACACACACACACACACACACACACATATATACACACACATATACACACACACACACACACACACGCTCACCTATATTATACACACACATATACACACACACACACGCTCACATATATACACACACATATACACACACACACACACACGCTCACCTATATTATACACACACATATACACAGACACACACGTTCACATATATATACACACACATATACACACACACACACACACACACACACACACACACACACACACACACACACACACACACACATATATAAACACACACAAAAACCCATACATACACACACCCATACATATATACACTCACTGAGATACACACATATGTACACACACTGGAATACACACATATTTATATATGAGCTACACATCCACACACATAGCACACTGGCACCCCACAGACTACACAGTGATTTAGTCATCCCGTGGCAGAGCTGTGTTTGAAGCTTGTAAACAGGCTACTCTGGTTAGCTGAATGTGCCTGTTTGACAGAAGCCTTAAAGAGCTTGTGAATATCAATGGATATATTTGATATCCCCCATGGGCTCCTGTGGATGACAGTGGGAAATGCAGGTGCTACAGCGCGAGCGATCCTTCTCACTCTCACTGCTGACACTTGATTGATATCTAACAGTGGTCTCCAATGACTCTTTTCTATAGGCTCAATCCCGAAACAAGCAGACACAGATTGACTGGGACACAAGTGTACCCAACGACATTAGACATTGTGAGTTGTATGAACGTGAACGTGTAAAAATAAATGTTACTGCAGCCCTGCCGAATAACTTTCAAAAAACTAGCTTTTATTAAAACAAAAACAAAAAAACAAAAAAAAATCAATCATCGACTCATTAACAAGATTATAAAACAGTGATTTAGTTACATAAATAAATTGATATCGGCGTATCAAATCTTAATTTCATAAGCATGTATACATGGGTCATTGTAATAAATAAAACGAGAAAGCAGAAGATTCCTACACAAAAAAATAAAGAAACAAATAAAAAATCCGCTAGAAAGACTTCAGAGGAAATTGTTGCTGAAGAAAATAACAGACAGACAGACAGACAGACACGGGACAACAGGTATTTTTTTGTTCACCAAACACACGTGAGGAATTGCTTTGTTAAAGCATGAGTAGTAGACAGCCATTCAACTTACTAATTAAGGACACTAAAGCTAGGACCAAGGCAGGTTGTCTCTCACCACTTGGAACACGTTTGGTTGTTAGATCTCCAGTTTGGTTACTTTAAAGCATTAAGACAAGGCAAGAGAAAAGGCTGCTTTCATCTTTAATGAACAGATAGTAAAACAAAGAAATAAACAAAACAAAATGCAGGGAGGAAATGTGTGTTTACCGAAAAAAAGAAAGAAAGATTGAAAGAAAGAAAAGGAAGAAAGTAAAAAAGGCAAGATTCGATCAAACGTTTGTAACAGTGCTGAAGAGAATCTGATAATGTGGTTTATGTTGCTTACTGGAACAGAATGGCCAAGACTTGTTGAATGATAACATTGATAGCATGATATATTAAACAGTGTGATTCATCGTCTCAGTATCTGGTCCACCAACAGAGGGATTTATGATTGTGAAACTATTCAGCCAGTGGCTATGTGGGTTGTTGTTTTTTATTACCGCAACAGAAGTTGAAACTTACGAGTTCAACAGATCTCAACACAGTAATCCACATTCTGCCTAAATAACATTCCATTTGTTATTAACAAAAAGTTTTTTAAAGGAGACTCGTATGAAAAATAGATTGACCAGAAGGAATTTTCTGAAACATTTCCTGTGATCAGGGTAATAACAAGAACTTGAATGTGTTCAATCATCCTATGCCCATTCTGTGCATCAGTCAGTGAGAATGTATAAGACACCATTGTTTTTCGGCAGCAACACCAATGCCACCTATATTTAAGACCAGATCCTTCCTCTCACGACCCGAAACATCAGCTAGTCCGACCGGCCCTAACACAAGGTCGGCCAAGTCCTTTTGATATGTCCTGTGATATTAATGAAATTAAACAATACCAGTAAAAAAAAAAAGAACAGAAATAACAGAGCAAGAGAGGGAGATAGAGCAAACTACAGCGGCTTCAAGTATTTCACATTACATAGAATACTCTGTATAAATTAGTTAACATATACTTTCAGATCCTCCATATTCAGACATATACTATGGCATATATATACAGAGTAGAATAAACGCTCGCTCGTGTCGTGTCACTTCTTGTCTTTTTTCCTGGAGTTCAGTCGTTCAATCGTTCATTATTCCCGCCTGTTTTGTTTTTGTAACTGTGTAGAGAAATCCCTGAGAACATTCTGTGACAGTTGCTGAAAGTTCCACACAATGACGTGTAACAGTAGAAGCCTACTTCCTATTGGTTCACATGCACGGAGGGTCATGACACTGGCCTACCTCGAATGAATAAATACACCACCACTACCGTATAGCTACACCGGTGACTAACAGCTACAGCGGAGAATGGCATGCTCACACATCTTTTTGTCTTTTTCTTTTAGCCTCTTGTCTTGCTAATAGCCAGCTGATTTCGTATTGTTTTAGTTTTCATGAACTAACGTTAGCTGGGGAACGCCTCAAAAGCTCAACTCAAATGGCCGAAACTGTCCGGAGGTCGCCGTGACTCATCTCGGTCTAGCTTCGTGTTCTAGGTCTTATTTATTAGCCAAGGACCGTCGACTGCTCCGTTTCAGTCAGCTGTTACACACAAGGTGATTCGCGGTAGTATTAAAAGTACGACACCACAGTTGGAGCAAGTGCGATATACCACATCTGAGGTAGCCTCGTCTCCGACCAGGCCTAGATTACCCTTTGATTCATGATCAAAACACAGTATCAGTTATTTAGTAAATATTTCATTGCACCTGGCTCCGAAAGAAAACCCCCAAAGAGCGATAATCAACGAATAATACTCACGGCCGTGCTCAAATGGCACAGCAATGCCGTTACTAGTAGAGCGCACGTACCGTCCTCTGGCCCAAGGTGTGGTATTTTTTATTACAGAGGAGGAGTTATGAAATGGCCGACTACAGCGGCAACAGGAGGAGGCTGAGAACACAGTTTCTATGAAGCTCACATCGAGCTATTAGCTCACACAGGTGGGGAGGGGGGTAGTGGCTCACTCAAGTGCTGCAGCGGTGTGCTGGGTCAGGAGGAACGCTGACGCGACTTTAGTGCGTCATTGCGAACCCAAAAATTGTGCCGAGCCATACTCTTAGGCCAAGCTGTGCTGACCAATGCCCAGTGGTCCTGGGAAGAGTGTGTGTGTGCGTGTGTGTTGGGGGGGTGAAGAGTCAGAGAGAGAGAGGCATAGAGAGATAAGACAGAGAGAGAGAATAGAGGCGAGAGAGGATCAAAGAATGGAGACTAAAGAGCTGAGAGAGCGAGAGAGGTGCTTTGTGTGGTTTAAAGCCATAGTTAGTTTTCGTTTTTTTTGTTGAGAACGCTGAGATTGGGGTTTGTTGGTTAGTTTGTCTGGAACATGAGCGCTACCGTAGCAGGGCGTTTGCCACTTGATAACATACAACTCAATATAAACGTGAAAAAAGAGGAAGGGTGGGGTAGGGGTCGTAAAAGACGTGATTCAAAAAGAAACAATATATAAAAAAGCCATTTCACTTTCCTGTTTTCCTCTCACACACATGTAGAGAAACACACACAACATTCACAACGGGACAAATTTCCTCTCTTCTGAATCTGAAAAATAAAACACTTCTGTACACGTAGTAGTAATAATAATAATTAATAATAGGAATAATGTTTATAACAATAACAACAGCAAGAACAATAATACCGCGTGTGTGGCTCTGTTGATTTTTTTCATCTTTTCCTTTCTCTTTTTTTTGCTTCCGTCGTACAAGTCACATCCCCAGTTTTATTTGCCGTGTCTATTTCGTAAGTTCAAAAGAAGTTCAAAAGGCAGACTCAAGTTAATAGAAAAGTCCTAGCGTGTGGGGGAGGGGCAGGGAGAGGGGGAAGGGTGCGGTGGATCGCCCCCCCCCCCCTCCCCCCTTCAGCCAAACCTCTCCCTCACCAGCATCATCAGTTTCTTTTTGCCCTTGTAGATCTGTTTCAGGTTGTCTATGAACTGCGTGAACTGAATGTGTCCGTCGTGCGCCATCATGAACGTCTCCCGCGCCTTCCCCAGGAACTCGATGAACTCGCTGTAGTGCCGCGGGCTGATGTGCGTGAGCCGCGAGTGGGTGGTGTTGATGTAGGCCCCGATGGTGGCGTCCAGCAGCTGCCTGAGCGGCGCCTTGTCCAGCGACATCAGCTTCCCCGAGTTCCTCCGGCTGTGCAGCGCCGACACCATGCCCGGCGTGGTCAGCGTGCACCGCCGCAAAATGTCCGACAGCACCGTGGCGCACTTCACGCTCTTCACCACCAGGGGGATGACGGCCGCCAACTCGTTCTTACCCAGCGAGTGGCTGAGCGCGCACGCCCACAGCACGTCGTTGATGGCCGGGTGCGTGTCCTGGTTGTAGCTGAGGTTGAGGTGCGCCATGGCCAGCGTGGCGAGCTTGTACGCGCGCATGGGGTAGCCGCGGTGCTCCATGTAGCGCGCGATGGTGAACAGCTGCGTGTAGCTCATGCCCGTGGCCGCCGCGTCCAGCACGATCTGGTAGGCCGTCTCGAAGGCGATGTGGTCCTTCTCGCAGAGGGTGAGGGCCGACAGGGCGCAGTTCTGGGGGTCCTTCATGGCGCACTGCAGGGCCAGGGTGCGGGCCGAGGAGGCCAGGTTCTCCTGCTGGTGGCAGTCGAGGTGGAGCCGGACGATGGTGCTGTTGGACATGACGGTGGTGGCCACGATGCTGGTGGCCTCCGTGGGGGTGAACAGGGTGAACCAGCTCTGCATGATGCTGTCCAGGGCGTACACACCTGGCAAACACACACAGATACGCACACGCCCACACGCACACGCACACGCACACACACACACACACACACACACAAACACACACACACACACACAAACGGTGTAACTAAAGGTGTAGGTAAGTTGACTGGTGTATTTGATCATATTATTAAGTCTTGATTTAAGTGAGCAAACTGACAAATTCATCTACAATACAGTCTGATCAGTCACAAGTTGATTACATACGTTTTGTTTTTTATTTGCTCCCAGGATGGGTTTACAATTACACATAGTGGGCAGGGGTTTCTGCATCTAAATGGTTGTAGACCTAGACAAACACCTGAGCAGCAATTTATAATTAGCCAATCACAATAGAGTGACTGTCTGGCCCAGAAACATCAAGGTCGCACCCCCTGCCCTGCACGGAGCTAAAAGCGACTGTGAATTCATTTGATACCTTGCAGTGAGCAGTATAACAGGCTGTGTCCGAGCAGGTAGCAGAGGTCACTTACCCACTTCAGTGGCACATGTGACTAACCAGCGCACCATCTCTCTCCTTCTCCAGTTTAACGTGGACAGAGTTATTCTCATTACCTAGTGGAGAGAAGGTTAGGGGAAAAAATGGTTTTATTAAGCTTCAAACGGCATTAGGTACATGGAAGACTAAATAAAATTTAACAAAATAAATGAACAACAATTTATCATTATAAACCACCATGACATGTTTTCACTGTGTTCATCCCAACTGGGCCCCTGCTTCAAACCCTTATTATTTCCGGTTATTTTACTATTCTCGTGTGTGGTCTAACTAATGTCAGCTAGGTACACCATTATTTTAAAAGGCATAATTGCAAACAGACAAGATGATTCCATTCAAATCGTAATTGGGTGAGAATATCCAATCACGCCCTCTGCATTTGGCCATTATGTAAATTCATATTATTCTTGAATTAGGACCAGAAAGAATGCTAATGTGTTTACCAAACCATACGGATCACTTCTCTAAAGATTCAAATTGCGGTTTTATTGACTGCAATTAAATTGAAAAACCGATATGCAATCTAAGGAGCCGAATAGTGTTCAGTTCCATGACAATCCAAAAATAAAGTGGGAGCAGCCATCTACAGCTCCGTCCAGCTTGGGAGCGTTCCGCGTTGCGTTCATGACTCTGTATGGTGTGCGAGGCCTGGAGTTTGGCACGTATACTTCGTCTTCCTGGAGTTTGGTCTCTGTTGAAGCCCTTTTTACAGATGATGGCTATTTTAACGTCACAAAGGTGCTAACTACATACACACAGATTATTCTGCTGAGTCACAGAAAAATTTAAACCAGTTAATGTGAATCATTTCATTTTCCTCAATAGTCGAACAACCAGGCCTATTGTGGTTGCCTAGCTACCTTCTACCTCCTCCTTTGCACGGTGTTGGAAATAGTTGAAAATGAACGGCTGCACCAATGCGCTCTACTTCGGACGGCATTGGGTATTATCAGCAATTTGTATAAACATTTGTATCGGCTGAGGCTAGCTCCTCCCCGTGACAAAGCTCTCTGCAGAGCTCCGGCTGAAGGCTGGGAGGTGTGGGTGAGTTGCAGGTGGTGGTGGCTGGAGCATCGGTTGGGCTACCTGCAGGCCCAGCTCCAGGGAGACTTTGAGCAGTGTGATGTCGGGAAGGCTGTCCATCAGCGTGGCGATCTTGAAGGCGTCCTGGGCCAGTTTGAAGATGTGTGAGGATGAGTGGATGTTCTTCTGGATGGACTCCAGAACCGTCTCCAGCCTGCGACTGTCCCCTGGAGAGGAGGGCGACAAACCAACGTCATACGTGGGTTCGTTTTTTTTAACTGACAGTAACTTTAGGGTGCGTGTTGTATAGGAGCTGTTCAGGGGTTGCACAATAGAAATGGGGTTTGAACTCAGAACCTTTCCACGAGGTGGAGGTCACAAAACCCCTTCTGCCCATACTATCCTATCAAGCCTCATCATTAGAATAAAATGACGATGATGCCATGAATGTATTGGTATCCTAACTGCGTGTGTGTGTGTGTGTGTGTGTGTGTGTGCGTGCGTGCGTGCGTGCGTGCGTGCGTGCGTGCGTGCGTGCGTGCGTGCGTGCGTGCGTGCGTGCGTGCGTGCGTGCGTGCGTGCGTGCGTGCGTGCGTGCGTGCGTGCGTGCGTGCGTGCGTGCGTGCGTGCGTGCGTGCGTGCGTACCTTTGGCGGCGGTGAGCATGGTGGAGGCCAGTTCACACTGCTGGGACTCTATGTGGCTGAGGGTGAACCAGCGGGGGTAGCGGTTGGGCACCACCGATACCATGTGGTGGGGTCGCGAGAGGTCACCAGGCAAGGCTGTGGACTCCAGCACAGGCAACCTGACAGAGTGAGGGCGAGAGAGATGAAGATGATTAATCACCGAGACAGGGCACCTGCTTTAATCCGCCGCAAATCCGCCAACAGGATTAAAGGAAACACCACAGCGGGGTTGCATTGCATTTAAGCAGACTGACGGAGGGTCGTGACTTGTAGTGGAATCCACGTCTACCGTAGCACAGTTTCTGTTCACTTGCTTCCTATGAGATTTTTACGCCAGTTATCAGTCATATGTCCTCAGAGCGAGAAGAACGAGAACATGACTAACAGAACAACAAGAAAGACACAGAGAATAGGGAGTTCTGACAAAAGCCTTTGACAAAGCTTATATCCAAAACATGTAGAACAAGTATATTCCTCTGTCGAAAGTGCCTTCCATTCTCTGAACGCTAATCCCATGGAACTGAAACGAAGATCGCTCCCTCTGAAGCGTGCACGGCATTCCGCCCTCGCTCTCTCGCCAATAGCAATCGGAACGCCTGGGAACAAGGTTAGCATTGACGGTACGTTCTTAAAACCCTGAATCAAGAAGGTATGCAGAGCTATATATCTGAGCCGACCATCAAACACTCACCTGGCTACAATAGTACACTTTAACTCTTGAATCCTACCACCACTTAACCTCTGAACTCTCACCTCGCCACCAATAACCAATAACTAACACCTCTGACCTGGCTGGGATTAAAAGAGTCAAGATAGCAGCTCCTCACCGGGTTCAACTCCAGTGTCACCGCCAGACCTCTTTTTGAACACACAGCTGGCTGCAATCATTTAGCCAAACAACGACATTCCTTATAGATACAAAATAAACAAAAGACAAAACCACGCGCTACAATCACTCTCAAGGAGAGATTGGTTTTTAGGGAAAAAATTAAATTGAATTAAATGAGGGACAGTAGCGTAAAAAAGTAACCATATGGCTATTGCACACACACACACACACACACACACACACACACACACACACACACACACACACACACACACACACACACACACACACACACACACACACACACACACACACACACACTAATATAATAATATAATTAATATAACAGAAATAGAAGAAAAAAAACATGCCTTCATGACCAGGGGCTTTTGCAACTGCAAAAACCAAAGGTTTAATCAGTATGTTTCTGCGGACTGGTCTTAACTGGCAGTAATGGAGTCAGGGCCATCGTACACCTGCTTGAATAGAGGACAGGGGCTCCTGCTGGGCCAGCCGTCTCATTACAGACCTACTGACAGCCCCTGGTCTTGATAACAGTCAGGCAAGCATGGTACCATCCCCCCAACCCCCCCCCCCCCCCCCACCCCACATGAAGCACCACCCACCGCCCACACCACCCCCACAGTGAAGCACCAACCCCCCCATGAAGCACCAACCCCCCCCCGACATCAGCACAACCCCCCCCCCCCCCCCCCCCCCCCCCCCCCCCACCACCAGCCTAACCAGCCCCTTCATAACCCCCCCCCACCACCACCACCACCACCACCAGCCATACCATCTCCAGCCCCGCCAGCCCAAGCACTACCCCCAGCCCCAGCACCCCCACCACAAGCAGCACCAGCATACTGGCCAGCTCATCTACTATTCTACCTCGCTATCCCCCCCCCCCCCCCCCAACCTCTGTTTCAAAGGTCTTCCTGCCTTCAGAAGACAGCACAACCTGGCCTCCCGTCAGCCAATCACAAAGCTAATTGAGTCCATGGGGAAATTAAAGGATTCACCTCCCAGCCCGTAAGGCTGGACACACATCAAACAACATACCGACACACATGAATGGAAACGCCAATGGACACACACACACACGCACATGCACACGCACACGCACAAGCACACGCATGCACACACACACACACATCTACCCGACACGGGCACACACTTATAGATTGCATGTGGGCACACACACACACACATGCCTGTATGGAAACACAACAGAGCAGCCTAGTAAGGGCGTTTTTGACGCTAAATACTACCTTCAGATTCTGAGCAAGGTTCATGTGATTGCTGTTGCCACCTGACGACAACAACAACAGCAGGCTACAACAAGAGAATCCCCCCCCCCCCCTCCCGTCATGATCCGGCCAGAAGAGGTACCAGCGTGGTCCACCTCTCCAGGAGAGGAGGACTCAAGGAAGGAGGAGGTGTGAACCCTGCGATCCTCGTGCGAAAATGGAGATGTTTGGATGCCATAGTAACCGGGGCACATCTGAGGAGCTGCTGAATGCTCCTTCAACCACATACACACACACCCGCCCACACTGGGGCCTTCTGGAAGATTCCTGGGGTGTAGAAATGCAACGAGAAAAGAGCCTCTGGTGAAAGGCTGAGGCCTCATCAACATTCCTGACGGGGCTCTGGTGGAGCTTCCACCAGAGTTCTCCGTTCAGACAGAACTTTGTGAGTCTTCGGTGGCTGAGAAATGAGCGTCTTGGAGGAGAAAAACACAGTGTGCTAGAGTTCCATGGGCCTTAGTCACCTTGCGGCCATCTTGTTTCTAACCCTGGCTGGTAGGTGGGAACTGAAGGCAGATTCCACATTCAGTTCCCCCCACCCGTCTAGCGTTTAGAACCAATATGGCGGCGAGGATTCCGCATTCAGACCCCCCCACCCAGCTAGTGTTTAGAACCAAGATGGTCGCTAGGTATCACCTATGTTCCATGATGCAAAAGTTCAAGGGTGGGAGAGAGAATGTTATGCTCTGATACTGCACACCCACCACCACAAAGTATAAATAACACTCTTAAGATTCCCTACAGGGTCATCATCTCGTCAGCTGGAATCACCTCAACAAGAACACTGCTTTAAATATAAAATTCCATTATTTTTTTCATTCTTTTACAGCACTGCTTAGTGGTGATGAATATAAATGGTTCATACGAAAGAGCTGTGAGGTGCTACCCAAGCTATATTGATGTGATAAAGCCAAGCCATGGGAAAGACTATCAGGACCAGACCGGTGGTTGTGGGGAGGGGGGCCGTCTCAGATATAAGGAATGTGTAAATACACATACATGCATGCTCCAGTGCAGGGTGTGTGTAGGCTAGAGGGAAGCAAACAAGGGGGCTCTTGGAAGGGGACCCCTGCCTCCAAGAATTGCCCAGTGATGCACAAATGGATCGGATGAGGCACACACACACACACACACACACACACACACACACACACACACACACACACACACACACACACACACACACACACACACACACACACACACACACACACACACACACACACACACACACACACACACTCTCTCTAATGGCCTGACACACATACTGTCAGTAAGCAGATGGAATGTCCTGCAACACAGATGAATAAAACAATGT
The DNA here is from genome assembly GCF_026213295.1 of Gadus chalcogrammus. Classification (NCBI taxonomy): domain Eukaryota; kingdom Metazoa; phylum Chordata; class Actinopteri; order Gadiformes; family Gadidae; genus Gadus; species Gadus chalcogrammus. Next base: position 14,528,187 of record NC_079417.1, read on the forward strand.
ATTTTAATTCTAATGTATAAAACATAAGAATACAATATTCACATTGAAACACACACGCATAGAAACACACACTGTAAATTAAGCCCTGCATGTGCTTAATCTCACTTAAAACAGAGAGAAAAGAGGAAATGGCCAAGACATTGACAATAAGCAGCCCAACTGTGCTGTCTTTTGGCTTCTCGTCAGTATCACCATGACGACTGACCTCTTTACCTATACGGCTATTCCTTCTCTGACTGTAAACACATGTCCATTACACCATCCATCAAATCCCCTGTTATCAAACAAGCCTCACACTGGACAACCTCCACTAAAGCACTTCTACATCCACACAACACGACAGCTGAAGAACGCAACTGACGTGCAACCCTTTGGCAGGACATTGGTGAGCCTTTCTCATGCATGAAACGGGATGTAGAAGTATAACGTTCTAATCCCAGTGACTAAATCAAATAAGAAAAAAGATACATTAATTTTCTCCCATTTTGGAATATATTATTAGTTTGCTCACAAACACAGACAAACACATTGCCTACCGCTCCCGTCATGTCTAAAGTTAAGGAAAGAGAAGCTTTGCGTTCTAATTTATAAGTGACACAAATGCTAAACACATGTCTACCAAGAGGTGGGGCTGTTTGGCACGTCTCTGACTGACGTGGAATGTCCCATTTAATTCACAGGGTGTAGAAAAGGCTGGAACATGCTGTCGGATTGGGTAGACTTATCCTGTGTGTTGTTCACATCACCGTATTAAAGCAGGCCACTGGCAGTGACCTGGAGATATGCAAGGAATACATTGATCAGCCGGATCAATATCTAATGCTTGAATAAACGCTGACTCCCCTGTTCTTTTCCTGATTACTTGTGTAATTTGCTTTACTTTCCCAATAATCTACGTTTATGTCCTTGTGTTCGTGTGTGTCTCATCAAGAGAGGGAGACAAACGCACACACACACACACACACACACACGTCCTCTCACTGATGGCGAAGAGTAGCACTAAACATGTAAATTGCTTGTGTTTGCACTCAGTGGTCCCTCTAATCGAGGAGGCCATAGATTGGACTGAGGGGGTCTTCTCGGGGTCAGGGATGATAAAGAATAGGCGTGATTCTGCACCGTGTCTGCGATTACTGAACACAACCATCGTGACATTTTAGGAGATGTTTACTGAAGTGTATATTTGCATGTGTCTGCCCATGCATACACATGGACAAGGTGAGTGATTGGCTGGGGTATTGACCTCTCATAACAATAGTGCGTGAGGGACACGGTGCAAGACATGAAACTGCTTACTTCGACAAAACGTGACCAACACACAGGGTCACCTGGAAGACGTAATAGATAGTGGCACATGCTCCATGGTCTCTAGAGCATGTGCCAGGTGTATCAGCCATGAAGACTATTCACAGCGAGAACACCGTCCTGTCTGCACAGGTCCAGTCGGATCCCAAAAATTGGGAGGCGGCTTTGCCTTAATTGAATTTATATTCAAACGCTGGGCATGGCGTTTCGAGTTAGGAGGTAGCTCCTTTTGTTTAGTTGCTTTTTCTTTTTTTTCCTCAGACGCCGTGAACAGACACAAAAGCATGTGCTCCTGCTCCCACTTGCTTTAATTAATGAGACGTCAACAACACAAGGCAAGGTCACTCACAGGTTGGGGAACACGCACACGGCGAGCACAACACCTCCCCTCACAACGCTTTGAGGCTAGCTCCGCTAAAGAGGCAGGGAGGGAGGATGTAAGGAAAAGGGACGAAAGGGGGTGGGGGGGGGGTGAATAGGGTGAAGGATAGGGGAGGATAGTAGCAGCGTGAGAGAGACTAGGAGCGAGAGAGAAAGAGAGAGAGATACTGGGTTCCCTTTACCCTTGTCTTTCTTCTTGTATCAATGATAGCGTTGTAATGGGTCCATTAAAAGCAGGCCCGGTTCTTATACCTCCTTCTCTATATTTAACTGGTCGCCGTCCCGAGGGAGCAGGGTAGGTATATGCTATCATATTACCCTACGCTACATTACACACATTCATTATGTGCTGAGTAGACACTCCCCGCTCCCAGGAGCACCCGTAAGTGGCCGTATTATTCTAAATCGTCTGTTTCACACCGCACAGGCTGGGACGGGGGCCGGGGGGGTGGGATGGGAGGGCGGAGTCACAGAGGAAGGAAGTGTAGGGGTTGGTGCTGCTGAATATCGCCGAGGATCATGACGCCTTGCATGTCGTGCGTACATGCACGCCGCCGCTGCGTCCTCCACCATCACCCCTGTCTCCATCATCGCCTCCCGTCGCGCGTCTGTACACCCCCCCCCCCCCACACACACACACACACTCCAGTCTCCCCCTGGTGCAGTTCACGTTCACCCAGACCCACCTCTTTTTTTTTTTTAAAGAAGTATCTTTGCATTTTTATGCCTTATAGATTGAGATAGACAGGGAGGTATGGGGCAGAGGGGAGTACATGCAGCAAAGGATGCCCCCCCCCCCCCCAAGCTCTCGATGCGCTAGCGTCAGGACTGTAGAGGCGCGTTGGCTGTAGCCTAGCCGCGGCGCGCTACCTTTGTTCTGCGTCTGCCTGTCTGTGTGACACTCTACAGTGAGATAGCAAACAGGGGGTACGGCCAATACCCCCCCCCCCGACCCCATTCATTCACTCACTAATCATTTGTCGTCAGCATTGTGGGGGAAGTGGACTCATTGAGGAGGGAATGTGATGGGACGGCCTTGCTTTGTGCTTCACGCACAACAGGCCCTGTCCCTGTAGGCCTGGTCCCAGCATGTGTGGGTTTGCATCCGTGTGTCTCTGCATGAGTGTGGTTTCGTGTGTGTGTGTGTGTGTGTGTGTGTGTGTGTGTGTGTGTGTGTGTGTGTGTGTGTGTGTGTGTGTGTGTGTGTGTGTGTGTGTTCCTCCTCATTACAGCCACTAATTACACTCTCATTAATCTAATTAATATTCACTGATCTAGCTCCCACTTGTCAGAACATCAAAACAGGGAAGCGTACACTGATTAACACACACATGCACATACACTGCACAGGCCGCTTGTTCACACATGAACGTAGACACACACACACACACCGATGCTGCCACATGTAGACAATGTACACAAACATAAAACTTATGATAGAAAATACAGGCTGGGAAAAACACACAAACGCAAGCAGCAACGAAGTAAAGACATTTCAAACAGAGAAATCTGGAGATAATCGACATTGTAAAGTCACACTCACATTCTCGCAGACCGGGACGCACACACGCTGACAAACAAACAACCCAACACGCACAGTAACACACACAGCAGAGTTGGGAGGACTCACCGCATCGCTCTCAGTGCAATCCTGTAGGCCAGCTCAGCATCATGAGGTAGAAGAGAGGTGAAGAGATAGCGGGCGAAGGTGTGCATGGGTACGCTCTCTCTGTGGACGATCTCCCCCAGGCCGGAGTAGGGACCACCTTCTCAACGCATTCACACACACATACATACACACACACACACGCGCGCGCACACACAGGAAGAAGATACAGGTTTTAACGATCAGCACAGACACGTGACACCACTTTATTAAGTAACACGACGGCTCTTCAAATAAACCCATGCGTTACCTCCGCCAGACCAATAAACATCAAAAAAGTTGAAATGGAAATAAACTTGCTGACATTCCGAATGTTTATTTTATGGGGTAGGGGGGGGGGGATTAATTTAACTATAGAGGGATGTACTCCACACATCCGCTTTTTTTCATTTTAATTTCAGCCTCACAGCACTTTTAAAGTCAAAGCCACGTGGCACTGAACTCCCAGTGTGTGTTGAGAAGATCCATACGGCTGCGGATGTGCTGACTGGCTCCCCCGCTCCCCGGTGTCTCCGGAGGGATGTGTTAAAGCCCCACAGACTCGCCGCGCCAGAGACCACATCACACGTGTGCCCTGCTGACGTCCCCCCGGGCCCCCAGAGGCCGCTGAGCCTGCTGCTCTATTAGTCACCCAGCCAGAGGTGGGTGGTCGCCTTTGGGCTGAGACAGAGCTGGGGGTTAGGGTGGGGATGTGGAGGTTTTAAAAAGGCGGGGGGGAGAGGATGTGTCACACCCCCTCACCACCACCCCCACCACAACCATAGCCCACCTTTCACACAAATTCTTCACAAATATGAGTGTGTGTGTGTGTGTGTGTGTGTGTGTGTGTGTGTGTGTGTGTGTGTGTGTGTGTGTGTGTGTGCGTGTGTGTGTGTGCTTGCGCGTATGTGTACTGAAACAATATCCATGGCAGAGTGTAAAGAGCTCATTTTGGTCTGGCCCAGGTCATTTCAGCTTCTATTTGCGCCTCTAAATGAAAGGATAATAAACAGTGAGACAGAGTTCAGTGTATTTTTCCTGTTTCAGCAAGAATGTGTAGGCCTGGTGTGTGGGAGGAAGAGGGAGGAAGCTACGAGAGGGGTGAGAGAGTGAGATAGAAAGAGAGAGTCATTGAGTGCGGGCAAGAGGAAAGGGGTGGGACAGGAGAAGTTAATGAAAAGGGAGAAATAGGGGGGATGATGTCAATTTAAAATATGGGGGTACGTGTGTGTGTATGTATGTATGTATGTATGTGTGTATGTATGTATGTATGTATGTATGTATGTATGTATGTATGTATGTATGTATGTATGTATGTATGTATGTATGTATGTATGTATGTATGTATGTATGTATGTATGTATGTATGTATGTATGTATGTATGTATGTATGTATGTATGTATGTATGTATGTATGTATGTATGTATGTATGTATGTATGTATGTATGTATGTATGTATGTATGTATGTATGTATGTATGTATGTATGTATGTATGTATGTATGTATGTATGTATGTATGTATGTATGTATGTATGTATGTATGTATGTATGTATGTATGTATGTATGTATGTATGTATGTATGTATGTATGTATGTATGTATGTATGTATGTATGTATGTATGTATGTATGTATGTATGTATGTATGTATGTATGTATGTATGTATGTATGTATGTATGTATGTATGTATGTATGTATGTATGTATGTATGTATGTATGTATGTATGTATGTATGTATGTATGTATGTATGTATGTATGTATGTATGTATGTATGTATGTATGTATGTATGTATGTATGTATGTATGTATGTATGTATGTATGTATGTATGTATGTATGTATGTATGTATGTATGTATGTATGTATGTATGTATGTATGTATGTATGTATGTATGTATGTATGTATGTATGTATGTATGTATGTATGTATGTATGTATGTATGTATGTATGTATGTATGTATGTATGTATGCATGCATGCATGCATGCATGCATGCATGCATGCATGTATGTATGCATGCATGCATGCGCGTGTGTGTGTGTGTGTGTGTGTGTGTGTGTGTGTGTGTGTGTGTGTGTGTGTGTGTGTGTGTGTGCGTGCGTGCGTGCGTGCGTCGGTTCGCTTACCCTCCAACAGAAAGACGGCTTGTTTGCGAAAGATTTTGACCAGCGAGTCATCCACTTCCACTTCCTGCAGCTTGGCCAATAGCTGCTCCTCGTTGCGACACACCTTCTCTTGGGCATACAGCCCATCAGGCATGACCCTCTGCTGGCCTAAACCAATCAGAGCCGTTTCCACTGCAAGCGCCACATACGATTCGCCGTCTCCGAGCAGCCTCTGCACGGGCATTCGCTGGAGTTCAGCACGACTCACTACACTGGAGCAGTCTGTAAGACAGAGGGGGTTGAAGAAGAGGGGATAAACGAGAGGGGGAGAGAAGGAAGAGGCACTTAACATTGTAGTTGATATTGAGAATCCACTGTGTGCATCAGATGAAGTTGTCTGTACAGATCACCCTTCAAAAGTCAACGCTAATGCTTAATGCTCCTATTTCAATAGCCCATTAGAGCGAGAGAGAGAGAGAGAGAGAGAGAGAGAGAGAGAGAGAGAGAGAGAGAGAGAGAGAGAGAGAGAGAGAGAGAGAGAGAGAGAGAGAGAGAGAGAGAGAGACAAACACACAATCATGGGCAGAGTGAAGACATTTGAGAGAAGGCACACGAATCTTATCAGATTGATTGATTCCATCAACTTTTTTTTGAAATCCTGCCAAAGCTGCAACTTAGTATACACATTCAACATAATTAAAGACTTTTTTTTAGACCAACAGCAAAACAAAATCTTTAGTTACCAAGACAGCCGTCTCATTAAAATCTGTGAATTAGTCAGAGCACTTTTTATTCCCGGAGAGCATTTATTTCTAAACCATGGACATCGTGCAGTGGTGTGTGTGTGTGCGTGTGTGAGCGTGCGTGTGCGTGTGGTGAGTGTATGCACCAGGTGTGATTCTTGTACCCGAGAGGTCCAGGCATGTGTTGGAGCCTTCCTCTCCTCCGCGTCCCGACTCCGTCAGGGTGCTGAACAGGGTGCCGATGGGGTCCAGGGGGTGACCCACCCACCCCTCCAGGTTAGTGGTGGAGGTGTGGCCTTTATGGAGCAGCTCTGGAACCACGAGGAGCAGAGAGACTATTTAAAAACACCACACCCAATCACCATGGTCTGCAGTCCTACTGTGTTATAGCAGAGCGAGTCACGCCTTGTTTCCCGTTTCGTGATGGAGATGTTTTACCAAAGGAAACTAATTTGCCCGAATGGATAATGCTTACAACAGCAGGATTTTAACACACGTGTATTTCTACGGTTGCCAGTCTACACTGTGTTGATTTTAAACCTTTAGACACTATTTTACGCTTTACCACTGCTGGCCGAGTTAGTGTTCGCCAATGACACACTTACAGATCCCAGCCTCTAGCAACATGATTGGGTGAAGGAAAATATGAAGCAAAAGAATGCAAACGGCCTTTTTCACAAAGATTAATGCATTAAGAATCTGATTTATGAGACTACCCATCAACCCACCAATTAATCAAGTACACTGAAAACATTGAAAAATGCTGTGACTTGTGACGCGTAGGTGACATCTGCCAGTTGAGCAATGTTTTGTCCCTGTTTTTGAAAGTTATACAATCTGTCATTCTCTTTTTTCATTACAGTGTAAAGGGGTACTGAAAACACAATACCAGTACAAAAACACACACGGGTCGAAGAATACATACAAAGTTCCCTCAAACGCTGAAAAATAATAATAAATCGAATAAATTAAAACATATGTTTGTGTTATACTGTTCAGATTCAAGTATTGCCTGAGTGACATAAGAAGTTCAGAGTTAAAATGAGTCACCTTTCTTGTGCCTGCGGAAATGCTCCAGTTGCCTCTGCTGTTGCCGCCGCAATGTGTTTACCACGGCGATGGCCAAACGAAGTGCTTCTCTGGGGTAACCATGGGAACGCAGAGCATCCACCCTGGCGCAGGCGGTCGGCACATGTTCTACAAAGGAGGACATTAGGTAAGTCTCAAATCTCTCCCGTTTTTTATTTGACATTATGTTCAATCCACCCACATACAAACACACTCACAAATACAGAACGGAATTGGATAGAAAGTCACACACCGTGCCACATGGGCCAGCCGCGCGAGTCGAAGAGGGAGCCGTCCTGGTTGTCATGGTAACAGTAGTTGGCATAAAGGTCACTGGCGATAATGTGCTGTAGGTGTCGGTCCTGCCAGTGGAGGTCGCAGGCCTCAATGGCCCTGGTGAACACTGTTCTGTGGGGGCGCAGCTCTGGAGACGGGGAGGAGAGAGGAAGAGCGGTGAGGCCGATGGGAACTGTAGTTCTAATACCTTAACAACAAACACACACACACACACACACACACACACACACACACACACACACACACACACACACACACACACACACACACACACACACACACACACACACACACACACACACACACAGACGCGCCCGTGCGCGCGCAGACCTGGCCTGGGAACTGAGGACAGTTCGGGTAATCTCAGGATTTTTTACGAAACCAAGGATTTTTCTAAAACAGAACGCTAAACTATGTTTCAGAATTCGAGGAACAATTTTTAAATGTCAAGAGCGTTTCTAAGGTCCACCACACAATGTCAGGACAGTGAAACAGAGCTACAGGTAGGGCCAAACGGGGGGGCTGTCCGTCCTACTCTCTGACCTTGGTTGCCGTGTGCTCCCTGAGGCAGCGAGTGCGTGAGGTTGGGCAGCTCGTTGCCGTGGTTACCGTCCTCCCAGGGGCAGACGTCGACGCTATTCCACCTGCGCAGCTGACGCAGCCACGAGGACTTCTGCTCCGCCTTGCAGTGGGGGTTCAGTACGATGCACATCCACAGAGCCCCTGGACACACACGCACACAAACACACGTCAACACTTCAGTCAACTGCCCTACTTTACCATGACATTGATGTCTTGATTTGTTCTGTGTGTGTGTGTGTGTGTGTGTGTGTGTGTGTGTGTGTGTGTGTGTGTGTGTGTGTGTGTGTGTGTGTGTGTGTGTGTGTGTGTGTGTGTGTGTGTGTGTGTGTGTGTGTGTGTGTGCGTGCATGTGTGTTTGGGTGATTGCGTGAATTAGGCCTGAATGAAATAATAGCTAGCATTGCAATGAAAAATAGAGCTCTACAGTGTATCAAACTGATTCTATATGGCTGCCATTTTACATTAGAGCACTGAAAACCAGCTAAGTGTAAAGCCCTCTTGTCTTCTCTCAGGGCAAGGATGACTGCACACATTTTAGAAAGAAGTCAATTGGAGCTAACGGAAAATGAAAGTGCTTTAGTCTCTTCAGATGTAAACAAACACATTCCATGGCCCCCATACGTATATAGTGATGAACACAAATATGTGTGTGCTTAATATGTGTGTGCTTAATATGTGTGTGTGTGTGTGTGTGTGTGTGTGTGTGTGTGTGTGTGTGTGTGTGTGTGTGTGTGTGTGTGTGTGTGTGTGTGTGTGTATGTGTGTTCATGTGTGTGTGTGTGTGTGTGTGTGTGTGTGTGTGTGTGTGTGTGTGTGTGTGTGTGTGTGTGTGTGTGTGTGTGTGTGTGTGTGTGTGTGTGTGTGTGTGAGTCAGGTCAACTTATTTTGTGTAGCCCTTTATCCTTGTTAGAGACCCAAAGGGCTTCAGAGGCCCAGATTGGACGACAGTTCCCCATAACCCTAAACCCTTAATCCCTAAACCCTAAACCCTGAAAAGCAGGGGTAATACAGCTCCCTGAAACCGTTCTCACAAACACTGAGAACCGGAAAGGACACCAAGAAAGACTAACTCATGGAGAATGAGATAGCTAGCAGCAATAACATAGTTGTGTGTGTGTGTGTGTGTGTGTGTGTGTGTGTGTGTGTGAATATGTGTGTGTGTGTGTGTGTGTGTGTGTGTGTGTGTGTGTGTGTGTGTGTGTGTGTGTGTGTGTGTGTGTGTGTGTGTGTGTGTGTGTGTGTGTGTGTGTGTGTGTGTGTTTTCATGGAGTGAAGAAGAGTTAAAGAGAGCTAAGGGGGGGGGGCGGGGTTGCTTTGGATGAATGAAAAAGCCTGAACACCCCCCCCCCCCCCCTCCAACAAACGACATTTGAGGGAGAGAACAGAGTACAAAGAAAAACTGAATAGTGGCAGGTGAGAGAGAGAGAGAGAGAGAGAGAGAGAGAGAGAGAGAGAGAGAGAGAGAGAGAGAGAGAGAGAGAGAGAGAGAAAATGCAGGGAGAACGAAAGAAAGAGTCGAGGACGAGGAGGGACGGAGTGAGGACGAGTCTGTTCTGGAGGAGGAGAGACAAAAGACAAGAAAGTCGCGCCAAGAGGCTACCCTTGCTGCACGGCGGAGATGGAGGTTGGGGGAGGTGGGGGGTTGATAAGAGCCTGAGTAGAAGAGGATTGAAGTGTGAACTTCAAAAGGGTCCATACGCACACACACACACTCTATGCTCTTCCAACGAGTACATAAGACTTAGACCGATGAGATCACTGCTCGCTCGCTCGCTCTTCCCCTCTCCCTCCCTCTCTCCCTCTCTTGGTCTGTCTCTCTCGCCCTCCCTCTCTCACATAAAAAAGTACAGACCAAAGTACAGGGGATAAGGCAACAAAGAAGAGTCACACACAAATAAACAGCAGATACGGCGTTGGAGGAAACGTCGGCGGCGGTTGAGATAACACAGCTGTGATGTGTGAGGGGCTCGTGGGGTTGGACCCCCTTCACTGTAACCACGCCACATTTCTGCGCAAAAGAAGCCAGTGAGTGTGTGGCATGTTGTGACAGCTCGCAAATATGCCCGCTTGGGTTTACATATGTGGTTATCATCCGAACCGAGTAACTGCTTCATGGTTGCGGTGGTATGTGCGTGCGCATTTTGTTCGGTCCAAATATGCGATAGTGTGTGAGGTTGAATGTTTGTTAGCCGTGTGTGTTTATGTGCTTGGGTGCTTGTGTGTTTCTGTCTTAACAGAGTCTGCGCGTGCCTGTGTGTGGGTGCATGTTTGTGTGTGTGTGGTGTGTGTGTGCACATGTGTGTGTCTGCATGTATATGTGTGTTTGTATGTGAATGTGTGTTTGTGCATGTGTGTGTGTGCATTTGTGTGTCTGCGTGTTTGTCTGTGTGTGCGTGCGTGTGTATGTGTGTGGGCACTTTCATGTGCATGTGTGTGTCTGCATGTTTGTGTGTGCATGTGCACGTGTGTGTGCATGTGAGTGTCCGTGTACATGTATGTGTGCGCTTGCATGTGTGTTTGTGTCTGTGTGCATGTGTGCGTGTGTGTGTGTTTGTGTCCTCTCTCACCCAGCTCGTCCCATAGCTGTCTGTACTTGTCGGTCATGGTGGTGCCTTGCTGTCTCCACAGAGCCAGCCGCGGGTCGGCCATGAACTGCTCCGTGATCAGAGTTAACATCCTCGCCCCGTTGGAGTCCCGCATCTTCAGCATCTCCCTCACCTGCAGGACAGACACGTCACACACACACCCACACACACACCCACACACACACCCACACACACACACACACACACACACACACACACACACACACACAGACACACACACACACACACACACACACACACACACACACACACACACACACACACACACACACATGTCTAAGTATACTGCCAGTAGACTGTCGGACAAACAAACACCCACGCACACACGCACCGCAACGCAACAGTAGTCCAATACATGACGAGACATATCTGCTGCAAAGACGACACTCAAACACATGGGTGAACGCACACATGCAAGCACACAAACAAACATATATATTCAATGACACAAAAGTGCACATATATTCACCTATTCCCTTATCTTTGCTAAGAGAAAATCACATACACACAATACTCAAAACAAATGTGTATGTGATTGTGTATTTGTGTGTGTGTGTGTGTGTGTGTGTGTGTGTGTGTGTGTGTGTGTGTGTGTGTGTGTGTGTGTGTGTGTGTGTGTGTGTGTGTGTGTGTGTGTTCGTGTGTGTTTGTGTGTGTGTGTGTGTGTGTATGTGTTAAAGTACGTAACAGACTACAGCCAAAGTGGTGAGGCAATAGGACTAAAAGGTTGCATATAATGCAAGGTAGATGGAAATGGCTTTCGACTAACACTCTTTACATTACACACAATACATTAATGCCGGCCTAATTCCTCCATTATAATACCAGCAAACTGAAAGAATCGTGTCTGATTACCTAATCATGGTAACAGCAGCGCTCTCTCTTTTTCTCTCTCCCTCTCACACACACTAACCCTCCCGCTCTCTTCCTTCTCCCTAGCTCCCTTCACTGCCTGCTTCCATTAGCTTTAGCTGGGCAGATGGCAGCTTAAATGTATGGAAGTGGTTTGGATGGTGGAGGCTTTAAGCAGAGCGGCTTCTGTTCAAATGAAGGGTGAACACGAGTGCACTGGGCAGAGAGACAGAGAGACAGAGACTAAGAGAGAGACAGAGACAGAGAGAGAGATAGAGAGAGAGAGAGAGAGAGAGAGAGAGAGAGAGAGAGAGAGAGAGAGAGAGAGAGAGAGAGAGAGAGAGAGAGAGAGAGAGAGAGAGAGAGAGAGAGAACTTGAGGGAACTACGAGAGGAGGCCTGACAAGATTATACTTACATGACTGTCTACAACATGTGACAGGTAAGACAGGAAGGAATAGAATAGGAAATGATAGAAAAACGCATACAGATGGCCTGGAATGGGAATATGTGTGTGAATGTGTGTGACAGTTTGGAAGACAGATTGTGATATAAGTGACATGTATTGCAATAAATGAGTGCGAGTGTGTGTGTGTGTGTGTGTGTGTGTGTGTGTGTGTGTGTGTGTGTGTGTGTGTGTGTGTGTGTGTGTGTGTGTGTGTGTGTGTGTGTGTGTGTGTGTGTGAAAATGCATTTTAACAATATAAAATGATAACCAAATGCTACCTTGCTACTAGTTCATTTAAAAAGGCCTTAGTATAAACTATCCTTGCACGTATTGAGAGGTCTCTCCTTCTCTCCGATTGACAGGTGTGCAGTTAGCATTCACATTGCCACAGTAGCCTTGAGTCTGCAGCTGAGGCCAATCTCCTGACTTGTTCATTGTGTAGATTCCTTTAGCTTTGTGCGTGTGCGTGTGTGTGTGTGTGTGTGTGTGTGTGTGTGTGTGTGTGTGTGTGTGTGTGTGTGTGTGTGTGTGTGTGTGTGTGTGTGTGTGTGCGTTTGCTGTATGTTTAGAGTCCAATGATGATGCACTGCATTATATCACTGTAATACATACTTTGTATGTTTGTGTGTGTGATATATAGACCACTTGCGGGTAGAGTGTATGGCATGGTTTGTATGCTCGCTGTGTATGCCAGCATAGTACTGTGCTGGCGGTGGCTCACCTTGCTGAAGAGCAGGTTGAGCTGCTTCCCAGAGCCGTGGTAACCTCCCTGGGACAGGAAGAGCTTCACCTGCTCCTGGACCTGTTCCTCATCCAAATGCCAGCAGTTTTCATCGTCCACACTGGCCCCTGCTGTTGGGTCCGGGGCCCCTAGAAAAAAGAAAGAATAGAAACAACAATCAGGGAGACACACCCAGACAGAGGAAATCAATTAAACTTTTTAGCGTTATTGGCTTTGCTTCTTTGAAAACGTCTTGTCTTTGGTGAGCACAATAGTACAGCGCCGTAAAAAAAGTTTTTGCTTTATTTATTTATGAACACACACACACACACACACACACACACACACACACACACACACACACACACACAAACACAGTGTAATAATAGCCATACCATTGAAAACCCAATGTGTATCTGGATCAGTTCTCTCCATCGTCTTTCCTCCATTCTCCTTCAAAACACAATTTCTCGCACCTCACATCCCATCCCATGTTTTTTTGCTGTAAAATTGGTACTTCCATCTAGCTTGGGGCTGGGGTAACCGAATGCAGAATCTGCATCCAGCTACATTTAATAAACCAAGATGGCCGCTAGGTCAATCAGGCCTTTCAAACATCTTGTTAAACAGTGTGTCTGCTGGGTAAGGTGCTCACCACCGTCATTCTCTCTCTCTCTCTCTCTCTCTCTCTCTCTCCCTGTCTCCAAATGTGTCGTTAGGAAAGTTATAGGAGAGTTATAAGTGCGGTTTCTGTCTCTGTCTCGCCTACTACAATCTTATCTGTCTCTCAATTGCTCTAGCAGAGGTAAATAAGGGCTCCATGATGCCTGGTTGAGCCCCAGAGTCTATTCTTCATGGCCTCCAAACCCAATAATGAGCTGCATCGATTCTGCTGAGCTTGACTTTAATCACATCATCAATGCACATACAGGCACGCACACACGCACGCAAACACACACAGTTGTTTCTTTAAACACAGAAACAAACATACACACACAGACAGACACACACACAGTTGTTTCTCTGAACCGAGAAAAAAACTAACAAACCAACACGCCAACGACAATTGTGTTTGCAGTCGCAATTTTTGCGGCAGTATTTGCATTTAGAAGAAAAAACTCTAGTAGACACACATCCAGACCTAAACACCAAACACACACACACACACACACACACACACACACACACACACACACACACACACACACACACACACACACACACACACACACACACACACACACACACACACACTGTGGCAACCCGGCCCAGGCCAATTAAGGATATTGGGAGCACCTGAGGAACAAGTGGAGAAGCAGGGCTTAAATAGCCTGCTTCTCCACTCATTCGGGGCTCTCCCAGCCTTGGAGCTCCACGAAGGAGAGACCGGTCCTCGTGGGTGACGGGATTCCACCCACGAAGGAGGGGACCGTGGATTCCTCAACGTTTACGTTATTTGTGTTTTGGAGAGACTTTTATGTTCTGTAATTAAATATGCCTTTTTGTGGCTTTAACCAACGAAAAGCTGTCCTGTTTGGGAGGAGTTGGTGCGCTCAGCGTGGCGGGTTGCCACATATGGTGGAGGATGCGGGCAACTCGACCCAGCTACGGGCCATTTGGGTGGGAGCGCCCACCTCAAGCCACCCCCAAACCGGAGCCGACGCAGCCGGGGCCGACGCAGCCGGGGCCGACGCAGCCGGAGTCGACGCAACAGAGACGACGCCGCCAGAGACGATGCCGCCAGAGACGACACGCCGCCAGAGACGACGCCGCCAGAGACGACGCAGCCCGAGACGAGGCTGCGGGAGACGAGGCCGCGGGAGACGAGGCCGCGGGAGACGAGGCCGCGGGAGACGAGGTCGCGGGAGACGAGACTGCGGGAGACTAGGCCGCGAGACGAGCCACGCCGGCAGCAGAAGCAGCCATGCTGCGCGCCGGACCGCTGCCACCTCCGAAAGGCCACCCGAGGCTTCAGCAAAGGGTGGAGGAGTGTGGCAACCCGGCCCAGGCCAATTAAGGATATTGGGAGCACCTGAGGAACAAGTGGAGAAGCAGGGCTTAAATAGCCTGCTTCTCCACTCATTCGGGGCTCTCCCAGCCTTGGAGCTCCACGAAGGAGAGACCGGTCCTCGTGGGTGACGGGATTCCACCCACGAAGGAGGGGACCGTGGATTCCTCAACGTTTACGTTATTTGTGTTTTGGAGAGACTTTTATGTTCTGTAATTAAATATGCCTTTTTGTGGCTTTAACCAACGAAAAGCTGTCCTGTTTGGGAGGAGTTGGTGCGCTCAGCGTGGCGGGTTGCCACAACACACACACACACACACACACACACACCAGCCCAAGCCCTCCCCTCCTCCTCACCGTGGACCTGGTTGATCTCGGAGTTCTGCGACAGGATCTCGTCGGCGAGCTTCTGCGCGGTGGGCAGCACCTCTGTGTGGTGCACGGAGATCAGGTACTGGACGAACTTCTGCAGCTGGTCCCGGCTCATCTGGAACAGCGTCTCTGAGATGGGCAGGTGCAGCTTGACCTGCTCGGGCTTCCGTACGCGGTACAGGGACAGCGCCACCACGTGGGCGCAGTAGAAGATGTCCTTGTTGCCGCACGTGCACGTCACCGCCGTGATCTTGCAGCGGTCAAAGCTGACGCTGACGCTGCACACCAGCTCGGGGGCCGTGGGCGTGGCCGGGTCCGTGACCGTGCCACTCAGGTGGAAACCTGAAGCAAACCGAAAAGGAACGTCAATTACATTAGGAACCGAAGAAAGACGGCTTTCACATTTCAGTGCCTTTCTTCATGTTTGTTTAGCTTATTTTGCAATGCGTTTTCATCTTTTGACCACTGGCTTTGATTCATTGGTTTTTGCAATATTCACATTGTTGTGTTCTTATTTAGTTCCTATGTCGTTGGAGCATTGCCCCGTTTTCTTGTGTCGCCGCTAACAACACAAGAGAACGTGTTATTTCTGTTTCACTTGCTTCCTTCTGTTGGTTTTTGCATTTCTTCCGTTTCCCTACCCCCCTCGCCCCCTTTCGTACGTGCTTTGATTCTTTATTTTTAGCAATGTCCACATTTTTACATTACTACTTTGTCCAAAGCCGCTGGGTCGAGCCGATAATTTCATTACAAGAACATTTAATCCAATCAAGACAGGCCTTCGTCGACTGGTCCACTGCTACAGAAGACCTTCTACTAGCACCAGCCAAAATGCAATTGAAAAAACGACAGTCCAGCTTTTTTTTGTCAATTTTATCATTCAGACCGTATCCTCAAGAATGAAGAGGGGTATTCAACATACAACATGTGAAAGAAGCAGGTCAAAGCCAACCACAATGAGCCTGGGTTTCCCAGAGGGCTGGGCCTACAGACCCAGAAGAAGAGAGATAACTAGTTGGAGTAACCACACTGAGAGCGCATAACGAGAAACAGAGAGAGAGAGGGAGAGATTAAGTGGAACATGAGAGAGAATGTGTGCAAGCTCTTATCAATAATATAGCCTTTCATTTGAATAGAACGTTTGATCTTTTCTCCTGACTGCGCCATCCAGAGGCGGTAGTTGGTCAATAATACGGCCATGAATATTCACGAGCAGGGTGGAGGAGCCCCTCCCCCCTCGAGCAGCACCGGCCTTAAACACACACACAGATGAGCACGCGGAAGAGGCCCGCGTGTGCGCCGCATGGGGTCATGCATGTATTAATGACTGGGAGTGGTTAAGGGGAGGGGGAGGTTATGAGCGTATGCATGTGCTTGCAGAGGGCTTGAGGAGGCATGTGGACCCAGAGACACACGCCTCGAAACAGGTTCATCAAAGGCCCTGGAGTGTGGCCAACTCACTCACATATAAGACACATATGAAGCATTCACATCACATGTGAATACTGGGGGGGGGGGGGGGGGGGGAGGGGGGCAGCATTTAGATGTATCACATGTGAATGCTGGGGCCTTCAAATTATTCTTTTGTAGCCTTTAATCCAAGGTTCAAGGTTACCAAATAAATGAAGGGCTGAATGAAAGTAAAGTTGGGACAGACAGACAGACAGACAGACAGACAGACAGACAGACAGACAGACAGACAGACAGACAGACAGACAGACAGACAGACAGACAGACAGACAGACAGACAGACAGACAGACAGACAGACAGACAGACGGACGGACGGGTGGCATTTAAAGCAGAACTCTCAAAGAATATCCCGTAGAGTTCAGCCCTGTGGCTTGAACGCCAGCCGGCTGAGCTACCAGCAATGTCCAGGGAGCAAAGCAGCGCAATGACTGCAAACAACAACGAATGCTCATTAGCCCAGTGTCTGAGTCCCTGTCCAGTCAGGTTACATGACAGAGTTTTTGTGTGTGTGTGTGTGTGTGTGTGTGTGTGTGTGTGTGTGTGTGTGTGTGTGTGTGTGTGTGTGTGTGTGTGTGTGTGTGTGTGTGTGTGTGTGTGTGTGTGTGTGTGTGTGTTTATGTTTGTGTGTGTGTGTGTGTGTGTGTGTGTGTGTGTGTGTTTTTGTGTGTGTGTGTGTGTGTGTGTGTGTGTGTGTGTGTGTGTTTATGTGTGTGTGTGTGTGTGTGTGTGTGTGTGTGTGTGTGTGTGTGTGTGTGTGTGTGTGTGTGTGTGTGTGTGTGTGTGTGTGTGTGTGTGTGTGTGTGTGTGTGTGTGTAGTGGAGAGCCTGAAGAACATCAGAAACATGTGGGGCCCGAAGAGCTCATGGGTGAAACACAGACACACAAACACACTTACACACACACACACACACACACACACACACACACACACACACACACACACACACACACACACACACACACACACACACACACACACACACACACACACACACACACAGACAGTTGCAAAACAGCTGCACTCTCTGTTGCCAGTCTTTTTTCTTTCCCCCACAGGGAAAATTAAAACAGCGATTTGCTTTTGCTTTTTTCAGGGGGTGGAGTGAAGGGGGGAGGGAGGGGGGGGGGGCACATGAAGTATGAATAACTAAGCAGTGATAAAAGAGTTATGCACGATCTGAACCACAACCTATTCATCTGTTGTAAAACTGTTGCCCTGTTGGCTTTTAAAAAGGACCCCCTCTCTCCGGCCAAATCCCTCACACACCCCCTCTGCCCTCACACACACACACATACACGCACGCATACACGATCCATCTCTCCCTAGGTTCCCACCGCTCTCCCTCGCTCTCTCTCTCTCTGACAGATGGGTAGGTAATGAGTTTCGCCTGTCCTCATCCAAACGACCGGGCAGGGAAAACTGCCCCCCTATGCCAAAAATGCCCTTTTAATTTAGCCAAGCGCTGAGTACAGGGGTAATACTGTTGAGGCACACACACACACACACACACACACACACACACACACACACACACACACACACACACACACACACACACACACACACACACACACACACACACACACACACACACTCCCATGATTCTTGCTTGGGTGGGTATGAATCCTCCAATGTCTCATGTGCTAGCTATTAGAGAGCCTAGCTCCCCGCCCCCCCACCCAGGCCAGCACCCACCCCCCTTCTCCTCTAGTGGTGCTCTGGGCTTCTCCCTGTGTGCACGTCGAAGAGGCCAGGGCAGACATTCAAAGGAACCGTGGAGGCCATTTTTAGAACAAGGCCTCTCTGAGGTTGCCCTAGAAACCCCTCCTGACCGCTGTGGTGCCCCCTGGTCCCAGCGCTCAGAGTGGGAGCAGAGAGGAGAAGGAGGAGAGAAAAACAAGTATAAAGAGCAAGGGAAAAGAGAAAGTATGCATATATGGATATGTAAAGAATGAGTGTGAGACCACCCATGCACTTTTTTGTCCATTGCCCACATGAGAGCATCCCCCCTTATCCCCAATAGCCCCTCTCTCTCTCCATCTCTCCCTTTTGAGATGGTATAAGTGCCTATAAGCCAGCTTGCTCCGCCTCCAATAGCCAGGACCACTTGTTCTGTCTATTCAACGCCGGGGGAGAGAGAGGGGGGACGGGGGGGGACGACGGACGGACCGGAGCCTCCAGCACCACAGAGGAGAGCCTGCTCTTGTGCCAGAGAGGAAGGGCCGCCCCGGCTTCATCCATATACAGTCCATGCAGAAGCAGGGGCCTTTATATAGTAGATCCTATACAACATGAGTCCCCCTGGTGACAACATGGAGGCCGGGGTGGCGTATGTATGGTGGGCTGCCGCTCGCTGGGGGGATAACCCCGTGTCAATTACATCGGGAATCATGGATCTGCGGCCCCAATTGAATTAGAAGATCGCAGCCAATGGGAATGAGGAACGAATGAATGAAATCAGGCTCCAGCAATAGGTGGTCATTAGGTTTATGGGGGGAAATTGCTTCATGGCTTGGCCGACTTCATCGACTGTGGCCCCGTGGCCAGACGCAGTGTTAGTGCACAACATTCATGTTGTTTTTCTTATAAGCGCGTTTGTGAAAGAGTGATTGATTCGGGCTTGTGTGTGTGGGGGGGGGGGGGGGGGGGGGGGGGCTGGAAACAAACTAGGTGAGAGTGCAAAAACAAGTGGTGAGAACGAAGAGACGAGAGAAAAGGAGGTATTGAACAAATTGTAAAGAGTGGCCAATTCACTCCTGCTCCTCCCTCCTCATTGGTCCCTCAGTCCATTCAAACGTCATCGCATTAATCTTATTTTCGACATGAGACAATGAGAAAATACACAGTGGAGCCCTCGATTCTATCTAAACCTTCAAGCAGGGGTCCTTCACTGACACATACCCGTTTAGACTGGAACCCGGTTTGATTAGGCTTGTAAAATATCACTTAGTGGATCACAAGTGGACCAGACTTCCAGCTGTTCCATGAGGCTGACTTACAGAGACAACGGATGAAAAACAGATTTGGCTGATGGAAGGCCACAATGTATGGCGTCATATGCAAATGTGTGTGTACTGCACTGGGTATGCTGTATGTTCCTGTAGACCACATCTCGCCACGTGTTCTTTAAGGCATCAGTGTTTAGTGTGGCTTTTTCAACAGGCCCGGCCGCAATTAATATAGTACAAAGGAACCCAGAGCTTTTTAATTGGACAGGCGGTAAGCCTATAGGCACTGTGGTTCTCCCCTATATCTATGTGCGGTAACAGTAGGAGTATTAGTGTGTGTGTGTGTGTGTGTGTGTGTGTGTGTGTGTCTGTGTGTGTGTGTGTGTGTGTGTGTGTGTGTGTGTGTGTGTGTGTGTGTGTGTGTGTGTGTGTGTGTGTGTGGTCGTCGTCCTATAAGGAAGCACCCATACAGAGACTATAAACATAGATCAATGAGATGTGGTGGAAAACCTTTCTCTTGTTGTATATTTTTGTGTGTGCATGCCCGTGTGTGTGTGTGTGTGTGTGTGTGTGTGTGTGTGTGTGTGTGTGTGTGTGTGTGTGTGTGTGTGTGTGTGTGTGTGTGTGTGTGTGTGTTGAAGGGTGTGGGACAGACTACAATAACACAGCTGAGCGCCAGGGGCGGCCATATTTATCCCTCAACCAAAGGCCCTGCTCTCTGCAGGTGTGTTTTCTTCACACACACACACACACACACACACACACACACACACACACACACACACACACACACACACACACACACACACACACACCACACACACACACACACACACACACACACGCACACACACACACACACACACACACAATGTCAATGTGCAGAGGTTCTGTCTGATGTTTCCGTTCGGAAACAGATTCTGACAAATCGGAAGAATCTGCATGTAAATAATACA
Organism: Gadus chalcogrammus; assembly: GCF_026213295.1. Classification (NCBI taxonomy): domain Eukaryota; kingdom Metazoa; phylum Chordata; class Actinopteri; order Gadiformes; family Gadidae; genus Gadus; species Gadus chalcogrammus. The sequence continues at coordinate 14,548,697 of NC_079417.1, forward strand.
TAGCCTCGACACTGTATGTATGTGCGAGAGAATGTGTGTCTTTGTGTGTGTGTTCGTCTGCGTGTGTGTGTGTGTGTTTGTGTGTGTGTGTGTGAATATCGGCGTCTATGGATGAGTGGAGTTGTCATCGGCCAGCGGTTGAAGATGACATGTGGGCGGCTGGGCCTGCTGCCACTCAGCGGCCACGGCCTACATCTGGAATGACTTGCATCTTTCAAACTATGACTTACAAAATGGATTCTAATTTCTTGGGGATTGGGGCTGTCAGGCCGAGCTAGTTTCGCTGCCACATCAACCGATCTCCAGAGCTGCTGCCATTGTGAAGGCTGGGCAGACGGGGAAGGGGAGTTGAGTAATGACTTTGTTTAGGGATTTAGGAATTGGGACGACACAGTGAAAGACAGCAGGTGGCGTTGAGAGGTTGAGGCACACCTTGGGGGGCGAAGGCTAAATAGGATAGATACAGGCATCACAAACACGGCACGTATGTAGCATTGCTATATGCTATATTAGCTTACCGGCTAATGCTGTTAGGGAGAAAATATAATCATATGGGGGAGCCTAGCAGAGGGCACAGGTTTAAAGCCTATTTTAAATATTACAACAACATTAGTATGTCTTAAGCTAAGCTAGCATGATATTTAAGCCGTTGGAGGTTTTGTGCCGTTATCCGAGAAGAGATATCCATGCTGTCCCTTTAAATAACAACAGATAAATCTCTGTCATTGGAGAACCCAGAGGCATCCAATTCCTGCTCCTGGCTGTGCATTAAGTATACATTCTCCCAATCTATGTGCTAAGGTTCATTAGCGTGAATGAAATTACAGCTGGCTCAAAACGAATGTAGGTAATTAGCAGGGGCCAGGTCCCCGAAGAGACAGGGAACCTATAGGCAGAAGGTAATGGGATCTCTTCGAAAGCCATTGTCTGCTACTTCAGGGGCTTGAGTGTCTTTCTAATGACAAAGCTATACACTAGAGACGCTAACAGCGAGCTAACAGTGCTCTTCACACACCATGGAGCCAGGGTCCTTGTTTAGAGATGCAGAGCATCGCTAGGCTAACAGGTCATGTGTCAGTCAACCCCTATAGAAAACCCACAGCAAACACAACATTCTCTTTTAAACATTATTTCATTTTGTCGCCATAACACCGTTGTACACATCACCCTCATAAGATGTGGTGTGTGGGTGTTTCATGCAAGTGTGATTTGTTTAAGGGTTTGCAATGAATATTTGTTACTCAATATACGTATATTGAATAAATATAAGTTCTAAATGTGTTTTACATATGTATGGTAAATGATTTCACACATAAAGAGTTGACTTTGCACAACCTCTGTCAACCTAAGACTATATATTCAAGTACAGAAGATAATTTTGTGGAAATGTGTACAGGAAGGAATTATCTTGAGAAAATACATTGGCTACTGAATGCACTGAATTAAATCTGAAATTGAAAAGAGTATGTGTGTGCATGTGTGTGAGTATCTGTGTGTGTGTGTGTGTGTGTGTGTGTGTGTGTGTGTGTGTGTGTGTGTGTGTGTGTGTGTGTGTGTGTGTGTGTGTGTGTGTGTGTGTGTGTGTGTGTGTGTGTGTGAAAGAGTGAGTGAGTGTGTGTGAATATCAGTGTGTGTGTGTGTATCATTGTGTGTGTGTGTGTGTGTGTGTGTGTGTGTGTGTGTGTGTGTGTGTGTGTGTGTGTGTGTGTGTGTGTTTGTGTGAGTGAGTGTGTGTGAATATCAGTGTGTGTGTATCCTTGTGTGTGAGTGTGTGTGTGTGTGTGGGACAGTTTTTTTTAGGTTCACTTATCAATTCCAGGAAATAACCTTACTCTCTTTAGCCCTCCCGTTTCATTTGGAAAGTCACCCGACACACTCCACTGCGCGCACGCACACTCCCACACACACACACAAACACACCCACACACACACACATACACACCACCGCTTGACATGCTCTAATGTTATCTTCATGAGCAAACTGGCTGCAGTCAGCCTCCGTCTGCTTCCAAACAGCCTCTCTCTCTCTCTCTCTCCCTGTCTCTCTGTCTCTCTGTCTCTCTGTCTCTTTCTCTGTCTCTCTCTCTCTCTCTCTCTCTCTCTCTCTCTCTCTCTCTCTCTCTCTCTCTCTCTCTCTGTCTCTCTCTCTCTCTCTCACCCCCACCCCCCAGCAACACCCAGTCCCCAGACACGCACAACTACACACGCCACACACACACAAACAAACACACAAACACATGCACATAGTTTATCCCTGAGCTGACCCGCGGTGTGTGCTGACGTCACATGACAGACGAGGAAAGGCATCCCAGACGAACACACAAAGAGGCATCAACACCGTCCCACGCACACACACACATACCGGTACATACAGGCTCACACACACACACGCGCACGCACGTACACACAAAGTCATACAACCACATACAGATAACACTCAAACTAAAGCCGAGGGGGAAGCTGCATTCCAGTATACACACACGCAGACACACACACACACACACACACACACCCTCCATCATTCCTGGCGGTGGGAAGCATGGGGAGCGCTCAGCTGTAGCGGGGGAGGGAGGCAACGTGGGGAGGGCAAGAGGGGTATGGCTGGAGAGAGAGAGAGAGAGAGAGAGAGAGAGAGAGAGAGAGAGAGAGAGAGAGAGAGAGAGAGGTGCAGGGGGGGTGGCTGAGAGCCAGTGTTCCTCTGAGCTCAGCACTTCCCCTCGCCGCTCCAGCCAGCCGCCTCGTTTGCGTAACGCAGTTCTGCCGGCTCCCAATTAACCCCTTCCACGCTAGACCCCGTTTCAATACGATGACCACATCCTGTCCCCCCACCAGACTCCCATGCACACACGCACACACACAGACACAGCCACTAGAACGCCCCAATGTACACGCATTCCCCACAGACCCAAAAATATAGGCCAGACAGCCAAACACACACAAATACACGCATATCCACTCTACCTACACAAACACACACACACACGCACATTCACACGCGCACGCGCACACACACACACACACACACACACACACACACACACACACACACACACACACACACACACACACACACACACACACACACACACACACACACACACAAACAGTACCTTCACACAAGCACACTAATCCTCTAAAAACACAAATTCAATCCACACTCTCATCATACGCACCCATATTCACAGATTCACCCCGTCGACCAGGAGAATGGGTTTACAGAATAAAAGCTATGTTACCTGTCCTTTGTGTGAAAGAAAGTGAGTATTTTGGCCTTTTTTACTCCGGAAGTGAAAAAAACGAAAACGAAGCCTGTGAGAACAACCCAGAACATTCTGCCTCGTCAGGGGAGACAGCCGACGGAGCGACCTGCTTCTAAAGGAACTGTGAGAGCTGAACACGCACGCTCGCTTAGGAGGCAATTTGCAGCAACACGGCTGTGGTAATCATCACGGATAAATAAGTTGCTGACTCATTAGTTAAACGCCTCGGGCCTCGATTGGTCTGGAAAGGGAAGGTGTGAAGTGTGTGTGTGTGTGTGTGTGTGTGTGTGTGTGTGTGTGTGTGTGTGTGTGTGTGTGTGTGTGTGTGTGTCTGTGTGTGTGCGCGCGTGTGTGTGTGTGTGTGTGTCTGTGTGTGTGCGCGCGCGTGTGTGTGTGTGTGTGTGCGTGCTCGCGTGGCGGAGGTTGATGTGAGGTGAAGAGGTGCTTCTCCCCCCACTCTCCCCCTCCTAGACTACATGACCTTGTGTGCGCACAAGAGGACCTCATGTCGGCCAAAACGTCCGCTCTGCCCAGAGAGATATGAGGCTTTATACATCAGACGTGTAACCCTGACACACACACACACACACACACATACACCCCCACCAGACCCTGACAGGAAGTGTCATTCCTCACGCTAACCACAGTGGACGCGGAGGGTTTATGGCGGAGGGAGTCAGAGGGTGTCGACGTAGAGTGAGTGAGGGGGGGGATAGAGGGTTGGGGAGTGGTCAAACTCACTCCCTTGTATTTAATATCACTTGACACGTGTCGTCCAGCATCCCTCAACCAACAGCCTCCCCTTCCCCCTGCCTTCCATGCCGTGCACCCCCCCCCCCCCCACCCCCCCCCACCCCCACGGACGGGGGACGGGCACGCCGACGGTGGGAGAGACCACCTGCACGCTCACGCTAACCATCACTGACGCGACGGCGCTAGGCCCACCACACTGCCGATATCAAACAAAGCAGGAAAGAGGAGAGGGAGAGGGAGGGGGAGGAAAAACAAATATGGGGAGACACCTGGTGCCGGGAACATGGAGCACGGACAGAGGGGGAGAAAACGAGGGGGGAGGAGGCAAGGGAGAGGAGGTGAAGGGGAAGATGGATTTTCAAGGATATCTCTCTCTCTCTCTCTCTCTCTCTCTCTCTCTCTCTCTCTCTCTCTCTCTCTCTCTCCTCGTCAGGTCTCTCTCTCTCTCTCTCTCTCTGTCTCTCTCTCTGCCTCTCTCTCTCCCCCGAGCAGCGGTGGTCAATCCTGCTGCCTGCGGGCAGTTCCTGTAAATATTGACGTTGATGTTGGGGTCGCCCTCTCACGGATGAACTCGGGAGCGAGGGGGATTAGATCCACTCTGTTCAACCTGGATGTGTGTGGAGAAAAGGGGGAGGAAAAATAAGACCCACTTGAGGGACGGAGAGGGTGGAGAAAATCTCTCTGGGAGGAGAAGCTGCAGCTACATTATGGGCTCTCTCTCTCTCTCTCTCTCCCCCTCCCTCCCCCTCTCTCCCTCCCTCCCTCCATCCCTCCCTCTATCCCTCCCTACCCAGCTGGGCTTGGGTTTCCACCGTCGGGCTAAAAGCAGTGAGCTGACATCAGAAGCGTCGGAGAGAGACCCCTTACTTCCCAGAAGGGTCTCATCTTTCAACTGAAAAGCTGCTCTCACGTTCGCTACTAGAGGAGGGGCTCCTCTCCGATGGGCGGGGACAGTGGAGGACCCTCCAGCCAGTCGCCAGGCGGGGTTTCTTTCTTAAGCATTGCCATGACAACAAATTTCGCCCAGTATAATTGTTAGATAAAAATGTGTGTGTGTGTGTGTGTGTGTGTGTGTGTGTGTGTGTGTGTGTGTGTGTGGGTGGGTGTTTGCGTGTGTGTGTGTGTGTGTGTGTGTGTGTGTGTGTGTGTGTGTGTGTGTGTGTGTGTGTGTGTGTGTGTGTGGGTGGGTGTTTGCGTGTGTGTGTGTGTGTGTGTGTGTGTGTGTGTGTGTGTGTGTGTGTGTGTGTGTGTGTGTGTGTGTGTGTGTGTGTGTGTGTGTGTGTGTGTGTGTGTGTGTGTGTGTGTGTTTGCGTGTGTGTGGACTACACAGGAGCTTTAAAACAACTAATGAATTCAGTGAGTCATCAGTCAAGCATGCATGTGAGTGTGTGTGCAGTGTGCATGTGTGTGTGCACTTGCAGGTCAAAGCAGTTCCAGTGTGTTTGCAGTGAGGGTTCACAGCCGTCTGTAAATCTGTGGACAGTCTAAAAGAATATAATCACCACCCATTCAGCCAAGTATGAGCAACACTAACTCAATGCTGGGCACCACAGAGTTTGGGCAAAATCTTATGGATTTCCTTTGGCGCCACAGGAATAATTATCTCTATGTGCAATTATGTTGATTATGTCACTTTGGAGAAAAGGAAGGAAAAGAAAGACTGTGATCACACGTGGTGGACCCCAGGAAAACAAAAGCAAACGGCTTAATGGCTACTTCAGCTCCCTAGCATGGTTGCATGGTGAAGGTTCTCATTACGTTCATTTCACTTGCTAGATGAAGTGAAGACGATGGGGAGCGGGGGGGGGGGGGTGTAATGCAGCACCATAGCAACGGCAAAGGAGGGTAAGGGGTGTATGTATGCAGGCCCCCCTTTTCCTGTGGGCAAGGCAGCATCCACTACTGAAGTAGGTCAGTCAGATTTGCCCAAATTAGGTCAATAGCAGTCAATGGTGCCATCCTGGATAGGAGACATACAGGAGATAGCAAGGGAAAGTGAGAGAGAGAGTGCGAGGGAGAGTGAGAGTGAGAGTGCGAGAGAGAGAGAGAGAGTGAGAGTGCGAGAGAGAGAGAGAGAGAAAGATAATACAGGAGTCGATCCTAGCAGCTTACTTCAGCCCAGCTTTAACACTTGGCAAATTACTGTTGTATGCTAACACAAACCACGTAGGCATCCGCACACATACACACAACCACGCACACACTTACACGCACACACACACACACACACACTCGGACACACAGACCCTGAGTGGGAGCACTCAACAGTGGCCCCTTAGTAGGGAAAACTTTAGAAGCTGTCAGCTTCTCTCTGCGCTGACTTCCGCATCAGACCCAGCGTGGTTCAAAAGGCAGCTCCTGATTAAAATGCCTTTGAAAAGCAGTTCGCCGCTGCTACACCGCTTAGCTCTGATTACTCAGGAACCCCATTCCCCCACCAGCGCACCCCATCCTGCTTCTTCCTTTGAGCGGTTCGAATGGTTACTTTTTTTTGGTCACGTGTCCCTATTCTCCCCGCCCCCCTCTTTCATTTTTGTTGTTATTCCTCTCCATTTGGAAGAACTCAAGCTAGGGAAAGTTGTTGTGTGATGTTGCCAATAAACGGATGTACGCAGGACAGCTTTGAAGTCTGCGGCGAGTGTTCATTTGCTTTCAGCGTCCCGCGTCTTGCAGTCAGCGAGGGAGCACAGCACTCCAAAGGAAACGCCACGGTGTTTACCCCTCCCCCCTACTCCTATTTCCTCTGCAGAAGATGACTACAGCACACACAAAGACACTCGCACTCACAACAAAGACAGCAACTACAGTCAAGTCTGTGTGGAGAAGGGCAAACCAGACCGACAGAAGGGAGGTTAGACAGACAGACGGACGGAAAGACTGCATTGTAATCCACAAAGAGTGGTGTTCCAGAACATTATGGTGTGGCTTCAACTGGTGTAGGGCTCAGGTTTGCCACCCTGGGCCCCCTGGCTCGGCCCGTTGGCAAACAAAAGCGGGGGACGGTCGGGCACTCCTTTTGTTTGTGCCTACACAGGCAAGTCTACCGGCCCTCAAACCGTACAACTGTGGACGGCTCCCTGGGCATTCACGCTGTCCTCGTGGCGAGCACTGAGGGGTCACATTCAGGGGGAGAAACAGGAAGAGAAAGAAGCCCTTACAGGTGCCTTCTGTTGGGCGACATCTGTTCTAGAGGAACAAGGCCGGATTCCGGGACCCAGGCCGAGTCATGCAAGCCCTAGAGCTCTGCTCTGACAGTCAGTGGCGGAAGAAGGAGGGTGGGGGTCAAAGACTCCCTTTCCCTGGAAAACAATCAAACTAAAGCCCCTGGCTTGTCTGCAGAGGAGTGACAAGGCCCAACTTCCTCTGCTGTTGCCTTCGTCCCATGCATTCCCCAACACCACCAGCGCCAGCACCACAACCACCTCCTCCGCTCTCCCCTCCCCACCGCACATCAGTTGTCATATGCTTCACACTAGCTGGGAGTGAGTATCTGTCGGTGTGTGAGCGCGATGATGTGTTGCGCTTGGGCCCCGGAGCCTGTCGACGCCAGTTAAGGAGATGTAGGAGAGACGAGGAGGTGAGGAGACAAAGAGACACATGATGAGTCGGAAGAGCTTTTCAGAAAGCATCCAGCCAAACTGGCAAAATGTATTGGCTCAACAGTGGAGGGGCTGGGGGGGGAGAGAGAGAGAGAGAGAGAGAGAGAGAGAGAGAGAGAGAGAGAGAGAGAGAGAGAGAGAGAGAGAGAGAGAGAGAGAGAGAGAGAGAGAGAGAGAGAGAGAGAGAGAGAGAGAGAGAGATGGGAAAAGGGGGCTGGTGGGGGAGGAGGGAAGGCGGGATTTAGAGAATGAGGCAGGCCAGCAACGAGTTACAGTGACTGGCGCTACTGGCCAGGGAGAGGCGGGCCTGGCTGCAGCCGTTGGTGGGGAGCCAAAGAACTGAGCCGCTGCCAACCACAGAGAGGGAGCCGGTCCAGAGAAAGTTGGGACGCGACCAGGGGCTGCAGTCAGCGCGTGAGAGAGAGAGAGACGGAGACAGAGAGGAAGTGAATTAACAAGACCCAGTGAACGACAACACAAAAACAGAGAAGGGCGAAGAGAAAAAGCATGTGAGTGGGTGAGAGAAAAAAAAAAAAAAAGAGTTATTCAGCTCCGAAATGGGACGGAGCAGTGGGGGTGGGGGGGATTGAGATTCAGGCAGGGCTGCCTGGAACTGAGGCTGCTAGGCACGGCCAGAGCTACGAGCCCCAGCCAGGAATAGAGGCCAAGGCTAGGGGAGAAGAGAGGAGGAGACAGGGAGGGAGGGCAAGGGGGGTGGACTGGGAATAGGAGGATGCTGTGGTTGAACTGGGGCTAGGGCCAGGGACCCCTTCGCTTCAGATTTAGTCAGCTGGTCCTCTGGCTGTTCAGCTGGAAGGGCAGAGGTTGCGAGAGAGAGAGAGAGAGAGAGAGAGAGAGAGAGAGAGAGAGAGAGAGAGAGAGAGAGAGAGAGAGAGAGAGAGAGAGAGAGAGAGAGAGAGAGAGAGAGAGAGAGAGAGAGGGAGGGAGAGAGAGAGAGAGAGAGAGTGGGAGAGGAGAGGGGCAAGAGGGTAACACAGGAAGACTGGAGGCAGGACTTGAAGGAAGAAAGTGAGCAGAGGGAGAGGAGAGGGAAAAAGAAGAGGGATCAGGGGAGAGAGATAGAGAATGGCCACAGATGGAGACATGAAAAAAAAGGTGTGGAGAGAGCGGGGGATATGAGATAGAGGCGAGAGAGGGAAAAGGGAGCAGAGGAGAGGAGGCATTTTTTGGAAGGAGCACAGTGGAAAAGCCATTAGATTCCTGTAAGAGAGAAAAACAGGCCGGCAGAAGGTGGTTATGGCTGGCTGTCTTCGCAACCACTCTTCCCTTTCTCTCCTCCTCTTCCTCCAGCTTGCCATTTTTTCTTTCACCCATCTCCTCCCGCTTTCTCCCGTACACAAACTCTCCCTCTCTGTCTCTCTCTCTCTCTCGCGCTTCCGCCCAGCCTTCGTGGTCTGCTTCCTTAACAGCTGTAGTAACTCGGACTGTTGCTGCTGCTGCTCCTACTCCTACTCCTCCTCCTCCTCCTCCTCCTCCTCCTCTGCTTCCACAGGACCTGCAGCCATGAACTGTCTTCAGATCCCAAACAGGTGCCCAGTGAGCAGGCACACACACACACACACACACACACACACACACACACACACACACACACACACACACACACACACACACACACACACACACACACACACACACACACACACACACACACACACACACACACACACAGACCTACACACAAACAAGCACACAGACAGACCTACAAAAACACACAAATTCTGCAGTGTGTTGCTTTGTGCTTATTTCAGCAGGTTATTGGTTAAACACACACACACACACACACACACACACACACACACACACACACACACACACACACACACACACACACACACACATACACACACACACACTTCATTGCACACACAATGAAGAGATCACAAGTGATTGAGAGGAGGGAAGAGAAGTACATTGTAGAGAGGGAGAGAGGGGGGTAGAGAGAGAGAAAGAGAGTGAGGGGGAGATTGAAGTGAGCAGAAACGAAAAGCCCCTCAAAGCACCCCAATGAAAGATGGAGAAAGAGTGAAAACAAGTGCTGTAGAGAGAGAGACAGAGAGAGAGAGCGAGAGACACAGAGAGACAGAGAGACAGAGAGAGAGAGAGAGACAGCGAGAGAGAGAGAGAGAGAGAGAGAGAGAGAGAGAGAGAGAGAGAGAGAGAGAGAGAGAGAGAGAGAGAGAGTTGGCGCAAACGAGAGAGTGAGAAAGAAAGCGAAAGAGGGGGAGAGATAATTAACGGCGGCCTCGTGTGATCTTTGTTTCGATCAGAGCGGCGAGGAAAGATTTGGAGTGGGAAGATGAGAGGGCAGGGGGTTTGCCGTGGGGCAGGGGTGCCGTCGCTATCAGAGCACTTTATGGCCTATTATATTCCATTCAGATTGGCCGGCGTCTGGGAGGAAAGCATTTAGTCTGCGTCGCCGGAGAGTGACTCAGCACTCGGAAGCTTGGCAGGTGGACGCCCTCATAACTACACACTGCATATCAATGAAGTGGTCGCGCTCGCCGCAACAGGGATCACTCCCTCCCACAGCAACCCACGCCACCCCGTTCTTCTTCCCCCACTCCCCCCCCCCCCCCACACACACCTCTCTCTCTTTCCCTTCCTGTCTTCCTCCGATGCCACCAGCCTTCCCCCCATCCCCTCCTCCTCCCACACCTCCATGGAGAAAGCCACTTCACCTCTATGGGGCGGTTCATTGTTTATTTACCCCTCTGGTCGCTGGCGCTCTCATTCCACCTGCCCTGACCTATTCAGGGATTCAATCAGCGCAATGTAGGGGAGGGTGGGAGGGAGGGAAGGAAGGGGGGCAGGAAACAATGGTGTATGTGTGTGTTTGGGGGGGGGGGGGGGGGCACAAACACAAGCGCCTCCATTAAAAATGGATGGAATATCCCACAGCCTATGGCCCTTCTCCCTGCTAATACCGTGGCCGGAGCATCGCCTAGCCCTACTTTTTCTTCGCCGGTTGTTTTATTTACAGGCACCTGAATTTCCTCTCTAGGCTGTTCTCCCCCCGCCCCCCCCCCCCCCCTGCCTGGTGGTGAGGTCAGCCCCACCCAGTTACACCTTCCTCTCATCACCCCCCACCTGCCTTCACCCCTCCCCCACACAAACACCTCCACCCATCTGTTTGCCCCCCCCCCCCCCCCCCCCCCCCTCTGTGGTGGTTAATGGTGCGGGGACCCAGTGTGGAATATAGAACAGCAGGAGATGGATGTGGCACCAGGAGCTCCGACCAGTCCCGTAGGTCCCAGACCAAAGATTAACTAAATATTAGCTGACAGGAAAAGGCGAGAGAGAGAGAGAGAGAGAGAGAGAGAGAGAGAGAGAGAGAGAGAGAGAGAGAGAGAGAGAGAGAGAGAGAGAGAGAGAGAGAGAGAGAGAGAGAGAGAGAGAGAGAGAGAGAGAGAGAGAGAGAGAGAGACACAGCTGCTGTGCTGGTGCCTGCAGGAGGACAAACGACCCACACTGTTTTTAACCCCATCCGTTCACTGGAGGGCACGATAGAGAGAGAGAGGTGGGAGAAAGAGAGATAGATGGAGAGAGAGAGAGAGAGAGAGAGAGAGAGAGAGAGAGAGAGAGGTGTGATCAACACACAGAGCCATGCACCAGAATAACACACAAATGATGCATTGGGCACACAGAGTGCACCGAGTACACACGCATCAACCCTACACGCACAAACAAATCCGTGACCAGAGGCACCATGGGAAAAGGAGTCCGCTAATCACATTCTCCACTCCTCGTCTGGGCCTGGCCGGGGAGGATGGGGAGGGAAAAAAGGAATAAATCTTTATTAGAAGATGTGTCCCTGCCATATCGATCGGCCGTCCTACCCTCCCCACCTCTTTTCCTCTCTCTACTCTCCTGTTGTTATTTTAGGCGTGCGTCGGCCATCCGGTCCAATCCAGTGAGGTTGTGCATCAGAGAGAGCCATTAGCCAGCGCTACCTAGGTCGGCCTGTTGCGGGCTGGAACCAAGGGTAGGGGGGGGGACGGTCCAGAGAAGGGTGACCAATCAAAGCAGACCACTCGCCAGCCACTCGTCTGCCTACCGGTCCAGCGGTCAGCCAGCCATGATAGGCAGTCCGACATAAAGGGCAACGAACAAACTGCGACAGAGGGAATGTAGAAGTCTTGTTGTACAAGCGCACAACTGATGGGCCTCAACCACACCACACAAAGACAGGGGAGGGGGGGGGGGGGGGGGGAAACTGTGTTTGCACGGAGCGGGAATCGAGCAATGGACTAGTGCCGGAACGATTAGTTGTATACGGAAATATCAGGGTATACGGTAAACATAAAACTCAAAGCAAAGGGCATCATAGCCAATAGGAAGGACTACTGTTCACCTCACCCTAATCTAGCCGGTGGTAAACAGAGTGGGTCTAAATGTAGAGGCGGCGATAGCCCCAGAGATCTGGATGGAGGCAGCCAGCATTGGAGAGGGGCAGCGCGGTACAGGGGGAGCCCGAGCTAGCTGAGCGACTATAGCTTTCCTGTGGGAGTTTAGACACAGGAAGCACTATGGAAACATGCTGTATCTAGATAGTGGCCGCGTAAATAAGATATGAGTTTCTATTGCCTGGCTTGGGAATGAAATTGGAAAATTGAGAAGTGGAAATAGCAAGAATGGCGGGAGGGGGGGTGGGGGGAGGGGGGTTTGATAAGCAGTGAGAGAAGAAAGAAAGAAAGAAAGAAAGAAAGAAAGAAAGAAAGAAAGAAAGAAAGAAAGAAAGAAAGAAAGAAAGAAAGAAAGAAAGAAAGAAAGAAAGAAAGCAAGAAAGCAAGAAAGAAAGAAAGAAAGAAAGAAAGAAAGAAAGAAAGAAAGAATGAAAGAATGAAAGAAAGAAAGAAAGAACTCCTTCAAGACAAGAACTCTTCAGAAGGGCTAACTAAATTCCTTAGTCTGTTGAAAGCTTACCCCTCCTCCCCCTCTAGAGTCTCTCATTCTCTCTCTTTGTCTCTCTCTCATGCCTGAAGAGCCTTTTTCGCTCTTTTCAAAGTTGCTCTTCCACAGAGGAGTTAAATGCATGTCATACCACACAACAGAGGCATCCTCGGACACTGCAATCGGCCCAGCCAGAAGCCCACATGCACACACGAACAATAATACGTCCTCCAGCGAATAGCTCATTGTGTTACAATCCTTCAGGTTACACACACACACACACACAGACACAGACAGAGGGACAGAGAAACAGCTAACAGACCAACTGGATTCTTATTTGGTATAGTAGGAAAGTAGAATGAATATCCTTTGATCCAATAGCAACAGCACACAAAGCGAGAAAGCAAGAGACCTCTTCTACAACACAAACCCACACACAGTAAATTCTGTCAGTTAGGGGATTTTTAATGAAAAACGATTGGACAATGGCCCTGGCCTCTGCAGAGACGGTCGGACCAGATTGAACTTTCACCTCCCCAAGTCCCAAGGGGGGCAAGGGAAGCGGTCAGCGTGTGGCCAGTTCAAAGCTGTGGAGGGCCCATATAAGGAATGAACACCTCTAGCATGTTTTTTATGTGTATGTGTTTGTGTGTGTGTATGTGTGTAGGTGTATGTCTATGTGTATGTGTGCATGTCCATGTGCATGACCGTGTGTGTGATGGGGTCACAGGCAGGTAAGCCCCCATCCTCTGCTGTTATTTATTCTGAGGCGCCAGCCGCCAAGTCTCTGGCGCCCTGAAGGCATGAGACAAGTGTGTGTGTGTGTGTGTGTGTGTGTGTGTGTGTGTGTGTGTGTGTGTGTGTGTGTGTGTGTGTGTGTGTGTGTGTGTGTGTGTGTGTGTGTGTGTGTTTGTGTTTGTGTGTGTGTGTCAGCGTGAATGAATAGAAACAAGATAGGGTTGAAAATGACGGCCGGGAATGTCATGCACCATGTTATCATTAACGTGCCTCACCTTTATTCCTGGCCAACACACACTGCCAGGAGCTGTCCACGAGCCACAACACATGCATGCGCACACAGACATACACACACACACACACACACACAAATCTATTCACAGTCAGAGAAAGAGCAAAGTAATAAAGAACACCTTTTAATTTTACCACATTACCTATGGCCACCCTCCTACGAAGTGTTTCCAACAATACAAAAGTAAAAAACGTCCACGTAGATGCGTGCCTACATGGAATGGAACCGCCTTTTAAAATAACACACTCAGATTCAGGTTTGTGTTTACCAAGCTGAACCACTTCGGGACTCTCAACAATGTCCTTACCTAGTGAGGCTCCAGAATAATCGGAATTTGGGTTTGTTTGTCATGTCGGGCCAATTCTAATGATTAAAATAAGCTTGGATTCCAGGTTAAAGGCTATACATTTCCTCTTAGCACAGTGGACTGACCGCAGACAGATTACAGCTGGTAATGATTCACTTTTTCTGGTAAATGAACACAAACACACACATGCACTCTTGCTTACATACACAAATGCACACACAGTCAAGCACAATTCAATCAGTAGCCTTTCGGCTTTTTCGACACTATGTGGTTTCATGCTTAAAGGAAACAAGCTGTTGAGGAAAACAAGCATATGTTGCCTTTGTAATGGACGCACACGCCCGCAAACACGTGTCACACACATACACGTATGTGTCACACACACACACATACACACACACACACACACACACACACACACACACACACACACACACACACACACACACACACACACACACACACACACACACACACACACACACACACACACATACCATATTCTGCAGTGTGCTGCTTTGTGCTTATTTCAGCAGCTTATTGGTGCAAAGAGGAATTCATTAGAAACAGTGAGAGGGAGCATTAGATAGGGCAGAATGCTGAGCGCTGCATTCCCCACTTGTTATTATTACCAGATCGAAGAGAGAATGGCAACTGGTAATACAAGTCATTAAATGAAATAGAAAAAAGGGGCTTTTAATAGGGCCGTGTCATTGTGGATTTAGTAGCTTATTCTTTCCCTCGGTCCTTTCCCTTCTTCATTCTTGCCCTTCTTCATTCTTGCCCTCTTCCTTTCTCTCTCTCTCTCTCTCTCTCTCTCTCTCTCTCTCTCTCTCTCTCTCTCTCTCTCTCTCTCTCTCTCTCTCTCTCTCTCTCTCTCTCTCTCTCTCTCTCTCTCTCTCTCTCTCTCTCTCTCTCTCTCTCTCTCTCTCTCTCTCTCTCGCAGTGCGGCTGTATGGAGGAGAATATAGAAAGAACGAGAGAGGGAGAAGGTGTTACGAAGCGAGGGTTGGATTCCTAGACGGAGTTGGCCGACGAAGGGGCTGCGCTGACGTACGCCCAGCAGCCACAGTCTGGGACGGCAGACAGACGGGGGGCTTGAGCGGGAGCAAGGGGAAAGCGCCACCACTGGATGGTTTGCTTTAGACAGGGGAAATGCACACGGGTTGCGTGGCGGAACACCGTGCATGGACTGTCTGCATCAAGTCAGTGTGAGGCGGTCTGATAACTCAGCTAAAAAGGTGCTGCACCCACACAGCTGGCACTGCAGGGCTCTGTGCACGGGGAGAAGGGTGGGCATTACGAATAGAGATTAAAGTGGTTTGGGGAAGGAGAGACATCGATGTCTGGGACGAGAGAGAGAGAGAGAGAGAGAGAGAGAGAGAGAGAGAGAGAGAGAGAGAGAGAGAGAGAGAGAGAGAGAGAGAGAGAGAGAGAGAGAGAGAGAGAGAGAGAGAGAGAGAGAGAGAGAGCTGGTAGGACTCAGGTACTGGCAAGGGACAGAAAATGGGACAATTAGAAGTGAGCTATGGTGAGAGCAGGGAGCTGGGCCGTCCAGAGGTCTGAACTGGTTGTGGGATTAGGAGACAGCATAGTGTAGAAATAGGAACTGGGTAGCTAGAAGAGGCTAAAGTAAGATATACTATCTGCTGGGAGTCAAACTATCTCTCTATGGGACGCTTTTGGTCTGTAAATAGCTTGGCTTTTGCAGTTTTGTTCTGCATCTGTGAACAGGGTCGGCACTTGTGCTCACAGTCTGCAGCTGATGGCCATTATAAATAACAGAGCCATTATCATTTCATCAGTGAAGAAAAAAACTGCTCGGTATTGTTGTTCAAGTTTTTACTTTATGTGCAACAGTAAACTTGTAACAGAAGATGGCATATTTATGGCTCCATTAATGTGCTATATGGTATCATATTGTTATTCCATAATAGTAGACATTAAATAAACTCTGACAAACAGATTGGCTGCCATCGATATCCCAGATAGAGAGGTATGTTTATTTGTTTACTGAAATGAAAATGTATAAATTCTAATATATGTGTACAAATGTCTTTATTGAGAATCTTTAAGATTTTTCATTTCAAATACACACAGCCATAGCACATATAACAAAAGTCTTAAAATGACATGGCCACTGAAAAGTGAGGGCTTTTGTTACCATGAACGAAGCCATGCGAAAGAGACAACACACATCTTCCTCCTCCTCATGCAGCGACACTTACAGGCGGAGGCAGAGGTGGGTAAAGGAGAGGCCAGAGAGAAATAAAAATAATATAAAGAAATGAGCTGTTAAGACAGACGGACAGACAGAGACAGGGAGAGGGAGAGTAGAGGAAGAGGAGAGAGGACAGGAGTGCTGATACTGACAGTATAAAACATGAAGGGAGAAAGCCTGGAAGCAAGAGGCAAACACTTTGCCTAAAGACTGTGTCTCTTCACTTGGATAGCGGTCGTAGCCCCCTCGTTCCCCCCCCATCTCCTTCCCCCTCCTGGAAGTCAGCTGTTTACACCAACTCTGGTGGGCTGAGCCATGTTTCCATGACGATTCAATCCCTGGATGGGCTGGGAGGCAAGGTGCCGTCCCTGAGCCCCCTGGACCCCAGATCCCAAACCATCAGTCCCTTCTGCACTCCTGCTCCGACTGCAGATCTCTGGAGAGCTACTCTGAAGCCACTACTGTGAAGCCACTACTCAGACCGGCGTGGGATGTTTGCTTCAGGTTAATGTTGGCAGTGTTTGGTGTGTTCTAATAGGGACACAACATTTTTTGGTGGGATTTATTATGAGAAAGTGCATAATAGTAAACAAAATAGAAAAAAAGAATGGTGAAGAGGTGTCTCTAAGTGGCAACCATATGGTCTGCTTTTAAAAGGCCATGGTAAAAGTCTAAGATAAAGGTGCTCTCAGACCACCCTACTGGAGATAAACAGATACACCCACCCACATGAAAACCAGCCACATACACAAACGAAGAGAGAGAAAGAGAAAGAGAGAAAGAGAGAGAGAGAGAGAGAGAGAGAGAGAGAGAGAGAGAGAGAGAGAGAGAGAGAGAGAGAGAGAGAGAGAGAGGCCCTGCTAAACAAAAGCCATCATACCTAGACAGGGCCTTGGGGACGACAGGCCCATGTAAGATTTAAGTTACAGATCTTAAATTCTGCACTTTGTGGACTAAATTCTTGAAATGTCGAAGTAGGTGCTTGAATAGTTCTTTAGGACGACCTTGTGAATTCTTAACCGAAAGAAAGAAGAAAGGAGAAGTATTTGTGTGATTGGTTGTGTCATAACCCCCCCCCCCCCCCCCCCGCCCAACACACACACACACACAATGCATGATTGAATGTGCACCTGACTGTGTTCTTGCACAAACATGCTCAATGTCACTCTGCCTCTCTAAGTGGTCAAGATTTTTCTTGGGCACGTTATTCACGGCCTCTCCACAAGATGGAATATTTACTTGACTGTCCAATCTCTCATCTTGATCTCTGGGATTTTCTGTGTGCATGTTTGTGTGTGTACGTGCACACACACTGCACATGCAGCCAGCATAATAAATGGCGTGCTCTGCACTGTGTCCATGACCGATGTAGGAATTCAAGTTGCATGATAAATAAACACAAACGACAGTCAATAAAAAAATAAGTCTGTTGACAGACTGGTGCGGATGCATCATTTTCATAGACGTGACTTTTCCAAATTTCTGAAATCATCCATCTGTCATGAGGATGAGTGACGATGGAGTAGGATCATTTGATTTCAACAAAAATGAGTTATAAAATGTTGCACGTTTTGGTTAGAAAATCTAGAACATGTATGGGTATATTTACACACACATACACACGCTCACACACACACACACACACACAGTTATCGCTAAAAAATGAGATGGGGTAGGGGCGGATGACATTCACACTCAAACAGGCATGACAGCTACAGGGATATTTTAGGCGAGGGAAGGGCAAAATATTACACACTACTGATCCTTACCATGCCACAATGGAAAATGCACTAAAATAGTCTCCCAAATGGTCCCGTTTATACTGCCTTGTAAGCTGAAGATAGAAG
>NC_079417.1:14571627-14583864 GCF_026213295.1 Gadus chalcogrammus
TTGTTTGAGTTTAAAGGCGGGGACTAATCCATGGGCGGGCTCACAGTTTCCCACAGGCGCAAAGGGGGCAAAGGAGTTGAATATTTTCTTTCTGAGCCAGTGCTAGCAGCCTCTCCTTTCTTGAACGACATCTCCGCGGGTTGTTTTCAAGGCCTCGGTCAAGGCCCCTCAGCTGTCAGAGAAGAAATATTGCGGGATCAAGTGTAACATATGAACATGTTTAGCATTGGGGGTTCACTAGACATAGGCATACATAGCATACAGAATTAGTAGGCCGTAATTGACTCTGCAGCCCCTAATCCGGAAATAGCCAAAAAAATAAAACAGCCAGGATTCTTTGAGGTCGGGCCAAACTATCGGTTTGACGTCCAACTGTGATGACTTGCTCTCATAGTCTAGTGAAGCCTGTTACCAACAAAGCTGGCGAGCGAAGCCACATTTACGAGCCTCCTCCCTGATAATGTATACCATATACGTTTTATCGTAGCTGTGGTGGTCTACTATTTGCTTCTAGGGGGAATAAAGTCTGGGGCTGGGCTGCAGCTGCATTTTTCTTGAAATCTTCAGACACCAAGCTGGAGACTTGCAAAGGCTTGTTTGGATGCAAAAAATAAAATGGCTTTAAATTATTGAATGTCTCGGTTTGAGCTATGTCTGGTGCCGTTTGAGAGAGGGAGAGAGAGAGAGAGGGAGTTGTCTGTGTTTCCAGCTGCCCCTCTCCTGGCCCTAGGAATAAAAGGCTGGCCTTTGAACTGTTCTGAAAGTGATCCATGCCTTATGGACAAAACAGATGTGTCTTAACCTGATTTAGTTTCAATACTTGCCCACAGGAAGCTCACAGCAAGCAGGTCCTCTTTTGTTATGGTAGTCATCTTTCTCAGCTCAATCGTATATTAGAGGAGAAGAGCTGTGTTTTTTTTTTTAATGTTTTTTGGTAGATGCATCATCCTATCATATCCTTCAATATATTCTTCTGACACTGGGGTTCGACACATAATTAGAATCCCCTGTCATATAAAGAGCTTTCTCGTTATACTTTTTACACACACAATATATATGTTTAGTAAGAATTCCTACATTTGACATTTCCAAAACATGCATATTTATTACAACAAATGTATTTTATTGTTATTATGCTATTACTATTGTATTATTGCACTAGCCTAAAAGGCGTATTAAGGCTCTAAATATTAGCCTAGCATAGCAGCATACAAATATAATTTAATAAAATCAAAGAATATCAAACAAAGGTCATTTATTTAAAAGAGGAGTGGTGTTTCATTACTTTTGAAGGGCTATTTCCAGAGTGTATCCTTTCATCCATTATTTTGAGGCCAACAGAGAACTACAACTCCCATGTTTTTAAAGGGCGCGTCATATCCAATCACGAGTTGACACTGTGTGACCACAGTTCCTGGTTACGGGCGGAGAGAGAGTGGCTATATACGAGCTCCAATTTAAAGATCTGTTATTTCAATAGGTGAGTGCTTTCCTCAACATTGTATGTATATAACGCCGCTGACGAAAACTACAACACATTTCCCATAGGCTTGCATCATATGGGGTGGTTTGACTTGGTCCTAAACTCCTTTTGTTCATAGATTAGTGTAGGCCGATTCTGACGGCTAGATTAGCTAGCTAAGTTAGCAAACTCTTTTCGCAAGTCAAATGCTTTTGGAGAAGAGAATCCTTCAAGTAGTAGTAGCTTTATACATTTTAAGTAGCTTCAAATTTGACACAATTTTAGTCAGACGTATTTTAATTGCTAGGATATATTCCATTGGTTGGTCTCATATCGGCTATCATTTCCTGGACCCACAGCGTTCTCCTTCTCGTATCTTTGAGAAGAGCTCACCTTCTGCATCTCTTTAAAATATTACGCGTTCTGGTGTTCCTTGTCCGAGACCGCCTCCGATAGGAGTTGTGTGTAATATATTTTTCCCTAGATTAATTAATGATAACCGCTTGTATCCGCCACTGACAGGTGCTGAAAACTGTTGACCATGATCGACGTGCGAGGCTGGGCGGAGTACGTGGTGGAGTGGGCTGCCAAAGACCCCTACGGTTTCCTCACGACGGTCATACTGGCTCTCACACCCCTCTTCATTGCCAGTGCGCTGTTGTCGTGGAAACTGGCCAAGATGATTGAAGCCCGGGACAAAGAGCAGAAGAAAAAGCAGAAACGTCAGGAGAATATTGCAAAGGCCAAGAGGGCCAAGAAAGACTGAGCCTCTGAGAAGGGCACGGAGGGATAAGCAATAGGAGGGAGCTAAATGGCCTGGCCCACGGCTGTATTTCCCTCCCAAGTCTTCCAGCCCCACTACCATTGCAGGCCCACAAGGCAGCTTTTGTGGGAGAAGAAGAGGAAAAATGCCCACAGGGCCCCAGGGCTGACAGACAATACTGCAGGGACGTGGCGCCTCCTCCTCCCTATGGGACTCTTGGTAGCAGGAGCACAGTGGTCATCTGTATAATTTGTTTCCGTGCAGAGATTCACTTTACATTGCAGCTGTTGCATCACCTTGCATTCCCTTTTTACCATTGATTTTGTTGATTTGATTGCATAGAAACTCGACTGGAAATGTCATTTTCTTCCAAATTGAAAGTATTATTACCAAGTGATTTTAATAAAGTGCTGGTGGGTTATAGTTATCTCTGGGCATTTAAATATAGAAGTGGATTACAATAACATCCAAGTGTCTTTCATTGTAAAACGTGGTGTCTCAAGCACCTTGTTGTGAAGTTAATTAAGGAGCCCTGAAGTTATGCTACTGGTGCAAGCCATGAAAACCCCCCACCACTGAGCAAGACTGATTATTTTATCTATTCCATCACCCTTTTTTTTCATCAGATCTTTCATTCCGATTTGTAATCAAGTGAAGTAATTTTCTCTTTAAGAAATTCATTCAATGACCACTGGAGCTGTAATAAGATAATATTCAGTTAATTTATCTATATATATATATTTTCATTTACTGTTTTACCACCAGGTTTGAGTGTGTGTAGCTATTTCTAAATCTACCCTGCCCTGTGACAGTGACATGGATAGAATTGAGTATTTAATAGAAATTGCCCATCACAAGTTATGATGTAGTGATGACAAGTGATGTCTTTAATATTCTTGCTTTATCCAAGAAAGTTCATTTTAGAGTGATCCATTAACCAACTATTTGAACTTCAGAAGCATCAAGCAGCACATTTATGGTAATGTTCTTGATAAATGAACAATGATTTATTTTTGGAATTGTATTAATTTGACTTATTTGGTGTAAAATAACTAACACTAACTGCGCAAAAATATATTTATTGAAGTAAGATAAAGCTATTGTCAATTGGATCTGACTGTCAAAATACACAAAACCATTATCTACATACAACCAACATCAGCAGTGTCACAGAAACAGCCTTTCCTTCGATCAAACCTAAGGAAGTTCTAGTACTGAGGTCTATAAAACAAACTGATTGTGGTCCATGTCCAAGTATTTGCCTCTTTCAACAGTTCTGATGCTGAGTGAAATCACTGGTTATAAAATTAATAACTGGTTTTGTTCTTTTGGTAGGGGCACATAAAACATGCAGTGATTTGGTTGCAATTATTTTTGTTATGATTCAACCAGTTCACCAATCAGGCTTTCCTCTGACAAATAAGAGTAATATGTATGCCTTTCAAAGAAATAACCGCAGTATAGGTTTCAGTCTTTATTTCTTGGCATTGGGCGTCCAGGAGCCAGGCTGGAAGGTGTTTGCGTCGCTGGTTGGCTCCTCGCTGATCTCCGGCCTGCCGAAGCTGGTGGAGGAAGCGTGACCTTTGACTGCGGTCTGGGAGGGAGTGGCCAGCAGCCCTTCTTCATATGCTTGACTCTGCAGTAGCAGGTCCCGCTCATCTGCATCTCTGGCTTTCTGTTTGATCTCAACTCTGTAGCGCTCGTTTTTCAGCAGCTCCTAGAGAACAGAAGAACAAGAGAAGGAAAGGGTGCTTTAGTTATGAGCTTCACTCATATTGTAATCAGGTTTGTAAAATGCTCTTTATTCACAGAAAATAAGTTAATTTACTGAATTCAGATTAAAGACACAGATACATGAATGTCAAATTCTTTCAACCTCACTCCAGTCATATACCAAACTTATAGACACACAAACAAGGAGGGATCTACTCAAAGCCGACAGGCCTTCACACAATGCTTCCCTTTTCTGCAACCAATAGAACAAAATAAATATATGGTAAGTGGCAGAGTGACATGGAGACGGACTGAGCTACTATGTTAAACTGCTAAAAGTCTGATACAGGACATTGAAATCTGTGGATAAATATTTACACTTTGTGCTATAATTGGCCTGAGCATGAACCCAATCCACATCCATGAGACAACTACCGGATGTTACAATTGCCAAAAACAATTTTGCTGCACAGTGATACATTTTACAATCAGGAAGACAGTTACTATGGTAGCAAATACTGTCTGTCCTACTACAAGAGAAAGTTGCCTGCCGATATTTCAGAGGAAAACATAATGAGCAGCTTTCACAAAATCAGAGAATTATTGTACTGCAATGGACAGATGGACTGGCGTTTGGAAAGTAAGCGTTGCAGTTATACAGACCGAACAGTCATGTCTGCTGACCAGAGGGAGCGCCAATGTGCCAAGTGAGGAAAAGATGAATAAGGGTTTACCTCAATTACTGTCAAAAAATTGGCAAATTCTTGAACGTATACATTACAAAACGACAACAACTGGAATGGTATCACCTGTTTTAACTTACGGAGAAGAACAACATGAAAAAAATCAGTCCTTTAAAAGGCTAGCATAGCAGACTTGTGACCAGAGCTACCGCTAGTCGAGTGATATTAGCCTCTCCCTGGCACAAAGGGCCAAAAAGGAAGAGAGGATTGGGCATAATGCTGTTGTGTGTTGGCAGTGCTAAAAGACTGGAAAAGAGAGGGGAGAGCCGTGGCCAAAAAGCGCTGCTTTGGGAATGGAGACAAACATACTGAGCTGCTTTTCCAGCCTGTTAATGACAGGATTTAATCCAATCAATTTATGTCGGCTTGGACCGGGAAAAGAGGGAGCGCGACAAGGGGGTAGGGGTAATGTGCTGGGAGTCCAATCTTGGCCACATGAACGCTGTCCAGCTGTCGATGGTTGCTATTGGGCAGACAAGAGGCAGAAAATTAGAATAGAATGTTCTGGCAATGGCGTGAAGGGATGGCATTGGCCAGTGGCAGGAGAGGACAGAGAGAGAGAGAGACAGACAGAGCAGCCTAGGTATTTGGCCTCTGAGGGATTTCCCATAGTTCCGCATTTCAGCGGCCAGACAATAAAAAACATTCTCATATTTTGAAGGGAAAGCTGCCATTTCTATTCAGTAACCTTGCAGAAACAAAGGCTGTAGCAGAGTGGCGTGCCTATGCCGGTACATGGGAAAGTAGGACAGGTTTAGTGAGCCGGGCCTGGGGTTCAGAGGCTGCCTGTGCTCTCAAGACCCACAATCACCGCAGTTTATTTTAACACCTGTCTTGCAAAGAAGTTCTTGGGCTTGGCTGGCAGGAGCCAAGAGAAATCAAATCAAAGTCTTTCCTTTTCTCGCCTTCCCCCCCCCCCCTTCGTTCCTTCCTCTTATTACTGCTTTTTCCCCTAAAGCCCAAGCACCGTCACAGCAGGTACACTGCAGAGGAACACACCTCGATGGAGGGGGGCTCCTTCCGTCTGCCTCGGATCCAAGCTGGGAGGGGGAGAGGGAGAGAGTGTCAGAGGAGAACAAGCACATGCTGCACTAACTACGCCGTGCTGTTGTACGGCGGTGGAGGTAGCATCCTGAAGTTCACACAGATTTGGGGTAAAAATAAATGGTAGCTTTTGAATTGATAAACTACACCCCCTTCCTGTCACTACCCCTCAATACCTCTGCCCTGCTTCCTTCACCCTACATCGTCTCCTGCTTTCGTTTCTCCTAGTAGAGCTCACTCTGTCATACTCTTTTGTTTCCATAAAGTAGCTCTCTTTTTTTGGCTGAGCTGGCTACATGGCGCAGATCAGGTTAAAGGGAGCCAGAAACGGGGGAAAGAGAGAGAGAGAGAGAGAGAGAGAGAGAGAGAGAGAGAGAGAGAGAGAGAGAGAGAGAGAGAGAGAGAGAGAGAGAGAGAGAGAGAGGAGAGAGAGAGAGAGGAGAGAGAGAGAGAGAGAGAGAGAGAGAGAGAGAGAGAGAGAGAGAGAGAGAGAGAGAGAGGAGAGAGAGAGAGAGAGAGAGAGAGAGAGAGGAGAGAGAGAGAGAGAGGAGAGAGTTTATACTCTTCCTGAAGCTAGCTCAGGGACTCTAGGCCCTTTTATCCTTTTCTTATTTGCATCCTGATGAAAATGCATGAGAGATGGGGCCTGACAGGATGAGGGGGTTAAGGTGGATAAAGCCGGTCTGGGGCGAAGGAACACTTTGTAGGAAAAAAATTAAAATACCTCCGCCAACGCCCTTTTCCTGCTGATTTTTAAGGATAATCGTCGATTTACAAACAAAACCGTTCCCTCAGCCATTCATCTAACAGTATAAATATGCTTAATCAATTCTTAACTAGCAAATGTATTTGAGAAGGATCAATGGCTTTGTTTTATATATTCCGTTTGGGGTGTCACTGTAGTAATAGGTCACCCGTGAGTGTAACAACACTGTACTTGCTATTGCTATTTGAATTATGTTTCTGCTGCACGTTCACATGCGATTCCAGACAGGCCGGCTTTGAACAGCAGTGTTGGGAGCAGAACATACCGTCCCACTCTGAAGGAATGCTGCCTTCCATATACTCATATTCGTTAGGGTTGGCAGTCTCTACCATCCGCTTGGCACGGACACTTCTTCCTGGGGAAACACAGGAAAGCATAGATAAAGAGAGGGAGGGTGCGGGAAAGAGAGCGTGAAAGAGAGCGAGAGAGAGGAGGTGCGCAGGAATGATGCAAACGCAACACAAAGAACACAGTAAACACAAGGAAACAGTGCACACACACATATACACGCACATTTTCACACCCTATCTCACTGTTCTCTCTGACACACACACACACACTCACATAAATGTGCACGCTCATGTGCACAAGCACACACACACACACACACACACAAACACACACACGCGCACGCACGCACAGATGACAGTGGTGTGACAGGCCATGGATGATTACCTTGTGGCCCTCGGGCCCTTCTCCTCAGATCTTTTCGAGTGGCTCCAAATCTGGGCTAAGCCTTTATGCAAATCAGTCCCCCCTTAACCTACCAACCACAGCCCCCCTCACTGACAACCTCTTCCAATCAGAGAACTCGGGCTAACAATGCCCTCCAAAATCAACGTCAAGCCAAGCAGGAGACAAAAGGGGTCAGATATCACAGGGAACAGGGGAGGGATGAGCTGTGTGGAATATTAAGTGCTCCCTCCTCTCTCTGCCTCTATATACGGCCGACGCGTGCTAGCACTGAGGCCACCTCCAATTATTTTGGCCGTATTTGCTGATTGGACAAGTTTGCCTTGCCGCACAAAAGACTCGAAGACAGAGGTAGGGGAGGGGACATAATAATACGAAAGGGACGCAGGGCGGGATAGAGGGAGGGAGGGAGGAAGGGAGGGAGAGGAAGTAAAAAAAAGAAAGAATTATGTTGTTTGTTTTCTGTTACAGAGGGGTCTCCAGAGCTTCTGCTTTCAGCAGGTGAGACGTCCGTCCGTCCGTCCGTCCGTCCGACCTCTCAGGTAAATGATGAGGCAGAAAGGAGGAGTAGCAGGAGAAAGATGGACGGAGCAAAGTGATGATGCATGGCAAGCGAAAGAAAGAAGAGAAATGGATGGCCGATGGAAACAACACGCTCCAAAACACAGACAATCTGTCACGATTCCATCACGGTCTCTCTGCAGCTGACTGGACATGGACAAATGGAGGCGACCGCGACCGTGCGCACGGCAGACTGATGGCCTTAATGTTTACTTCACATATAACAGATAGCTAAGGCAGGGGGAGGAAGAGTGATGGGAAATTGACAATGTGGCAGTGCGTGTGCGCACGTGTGCGTGCGTGCGTGTGCACCGTGAACCCCTCCTGGCAGTGTTTTGCATCCTTCCCTGTGCGGGGCTGCCTGCAGGCTACAATATATGCACTTGCCACTGTATTGTTTGCCATTTTCCCCCCCAACTTTGTTTCCAATTAAAGCAAAGGGAAATGTTATCTCTGTTTATGTTGAACAATGTATTTTTTCCCCTTAGCTAATTTCTTTTTCTTTTAAGGGCTCTCTGCGGACGGATCATCCATTCAGTGCTTTCTTCAGCCCATACAGTAATCAGGTCATCTAATTAGGCTGCTTTACCTCTGCCTGGGTTCCCACTAGGTTGATACCATAGGGCCTCTTAGGCTCCACTTCCGTACCCATAGATTTATTTAGGGCAGAAACTCTGCATTTTCTTCTTTAACCTTATCATCTTCCAATTCAGCTGCCTTCACCAACATGGAAATAGCTTTCCTCGGTTGGTCAATTTTTTTGCATGTTTAACTTTAAAAAGTCAATCTGAAAACCCCTGGGACAGTGGAAGACCGACGCAAGTACCAGCGGACAAAGGAGTGTGTGTTCTTGGGATGATAACAAGTGCATTTAGCAGGTATGCTAATTATAAACAGATCCTCTGGGTACACATGCGAAGCAATCCCTAAAAGCAATACACTTAACAGCAGATAATGCCCAACTTAACATCAGAAAGTAAGGCGCACTCGGCTCTCGTCCCGCTCTCCTCCTTTCACCGATCTCCATTCTCTCCACTAGGCTGCCTCTCTCGCTCTCTCTCTCTCTCCCTCTTATCTCGTTGCTTTTGCAAGCATGACTAACCTCCTTCACCGTGGCTTTATCCCTGGATATAGAATAACAAATATGTACATATATTTATGAAACAAGCCTGATCCTCCCACCACATACAAACTGGGGAGGGGGTCTCGACCGTCTCATCGGGGCAAATTCTGATTTGTGACTATAGTTGTTGTTTGTGTGTGTGTGTGGGTGTGTGTGTGTGTGTGGTGTGTGTGTGTGTGTGGGTGTGTAGAGGGGGTTAGCCTACATAGTCCAAGGCTACATGATTTCTTCTTCCAATTCAGAAGAAACAAACCTTCCTTTCGAGAAAAAAGAAAGTGCACATACAAATGCATTAGTATACTGTGCACCTTGCATTCAATTTGGATTTCACAATCCAGACATTGAGCAGAACCCACGTGCTCATGTGCCTTCAATCCGGCGACAACCTGTACTGGCTGCGAATATGCATCCCTCATTCATTCAGTCCTGCCATAATGTCGCATACAGAGTGAAAGGCATACCCTTGTTTTGACTAATGATCCCGGGCCTGATGCTGGAGTCGGTACCTAACGAATATTCCCCCTCCCGTGTATGTGACAAACCGTCAGGAGGGTGGGGCCCTTCTTTTCCATTTCACAGTTCAGAGCCGACGCTCTCACCCTTACTAGACCTCCTTCCCCCCCTCCTTCGCTGCCGGTCTCCGAGACCAGGGAGATGGGGAGGGTTGGGTGGTGTTGTGTGTGTGTGTGTGGTTGTGTGTGTGTGGTGATTGTGGGTGTGTGTGTTGTTAGAGCGTTAGAAGCTCTCTATCTCAGCATGCCCCCCTTGGTGACAGGGTCCTGTCTTCCCATCACTCACTGGGAGAGAAGGTAGTTACCACTAAAATCCCTAAAGCACACAAACACAAGCACGTACACCCACACCCACACCAACAAAGCAAACACACACACACACACACGCGCACGCACATACATGCGGGGGCCTGGCTGGAGAGCACAGGCAGATTAACCTGAGGGACAGCAGTGAGGACGCTGCCTTTAACCGGGAAGGACAAACTGAGTGCGGTGTCGGGGATGGGGGAGGGGCCACGAGGCAGCAGGAAGTGAAATCCCACCTCATGAATATATTATGAGCCATCTCACCTGTCTGAGGCGCAGGACTCATCGGCTGTGCCTAGCGATGAAACGTGTGGGGGAGGGAGGGGGGGGGGGTTAGGATAGAATGAAGGGAGGCAAAAAGGGGGAGGAGGGGGATGGTTGAGGGGTTGCCTTGGCAGCGGATGGGGAGCCAATGCAGATGGCGTGCAGGCCTATCCTTCTTGTTCGGTCCAGTGAGGTGTTGATGCGCCTCTGAGGGCTGCTCTTTGAACCCTGAACACACACCCTCTGTTAAACTACATCCACCCTGCATCAACCACACACACACACACAAACACACACACCCAACACATACACACAACACACACACACACACACACACACACACCACAAGCAACACACACACACAACACACACACAACTACACAGCACACATCACACACACACAGTCCCAGAGGTGAGAGGTGCTGGGAGGTTTTTCAACCTCCACAATGTCATTCCTCTTCCTGCTGTCTCTCGCCCTTTCCCCCCCTCTCCTTCTGCACACCTGTTTGTAGGCAAACTGCCTTTGATTGTGGAGGTTAGCAACGAGGGAGCGTGCTCTCATTGCTCCGTCAACCAGAGAGACAGCACCATAAAAACCAAAATAACACCATGCACATTCTTGTGTGGGCAATAGTAACAAGAACAACCTGCCCCGTACCAAGATACTAGCCTAACTTCAGCTCGCCTACTTTGCAGGCAGTCACTTGAGATAAAACACTTTTTCTCTCCCCTCCGTTTCAGAACAGAATAAAATGCAGACAAAGCCTTGATGTTCACAGCCCTGCAGTCAGCACCGACCCGCTATGGAAAGGTACGAGATCAAAAAGACCAATCATTGCCCAATCTGCTCCATATGTTTTTTGTGAGCTAGCTGGCAGTACCTGGCATATGGGTTTGGGTATAGCAGCCAGTGCGTGTCTCCCCAGCCGAGTGGGTTGATGGGGAATAGAGCAAGCCGATGTGCAGTGTAATGGGACAGCTTATGAAGACAGAGGGATCCGCCATGTGCAACCCAGTTGATGCATGCTGCTCACGCAGGTACCAGGGCTGACACACTCTCTATCTCTTCTGTCTGTCTGTCCTGTCCTGTCCTGTCTGTCTGTCTGTCTGGTCTGCCTGTCTGCTCTCTCGCTCCTCTCATCAGTCTCTCTCTCTCTCTCCTCTCTCTCACTCCTCATCTCGCTCTCTCTCCTGCATTCCAATCTTCTGGCCGAGAAGAAGGAACCTAAGGTAGGTTGTTGGGCCCGTAACCATGGTAACCACACTTAGCCCCTAAGCCTAGTGACACGGGATGAGGTTTAGAGAGAGAGAGAGAGAGGGCGAGCCATTGTTTTGAATCACTTTCTGGAGGGAGAGAGAGAGAGAGAGATAGAGGGGTACTGAGAGAGAGAGAGACGAGGAGGCGGAGCTTTAGCGGCAAACTAGGCCTGCTGCGGCTGGCGTTAGTTTTTTATTCAGCCCTCATTCTGTTTGTCCTTGTTGCCGTCAATCCCACAGAGGCTGGAGCGACTCAGAGGCGGAGCGGGGAGCGGAGAATTATTCATATCAGTGAGACGACTCACCGGAGAGAATGACCCGTAGCTTCCCTTCGCGTGCTTCCACCCCCTTTTGCTTCTTCTTCCTGGTGTGTTGTGCGCAACACGGCACGCACAGCACAGGCTAGCCAGGAGATGGCCGGGCTCTTGTCAGGATGTTGTGGTTGTCTCCTCACCACAGCGGCTCCCCCCCTCCCCTCCCTGGGCACCTCCCTCCCTCCGTTCAGGCCCTGCATTGCTGCTTGCGATGTGAATGTCCATACGCTAGCTGTACCACGAACCATTTCCTTTCAACTCGTCCACTCTCATTCAGCCCCCTCTTTTCTCCCCCCTCTCCATTCCTATCATACTGCTGGTCTCTCCTCTCTCCCTCCCTCATGACAATTAGCTAAGGCTCCACCTTGTTCTCGTCCGTCCTTACCCCACCCATTGCATCCACTCTACCCCCCCCCCCCCCCCCACCTGCCCCCATCCCGTACGTCTGGATCCCTCCATCTCCTCTCCCACAACGGCACCCAGCCCCCTTTACACCCTTTCCCTCATCACTGCAGGTTTCAGGCGTCTCCTGCCGACTGCTCCACTGGCCTTCAGTCGACCCAGCGCGCCATGACAGACGTCAATGGGAGAGAGAGCATTAGATGCCGAGGAATACACATCTTCGTTAATCCAAGAAAAAAAAAAAAAAAATAGTTGATGGGCTTGATCAACTGTCCGGACCACTGTACCGTGACTAAAAGCTATTAGATAGATCC
>NC_079417.1:14583964-14601464 GCF_026213295.1 Gadus chalcogrammus
ATAGAAACTCGACTGGAAATGTCATTTTCTTCCAAATTGAAAGTATTATTACCAAGTGATTTTAATAAAGTGCTGGTGGGTTATAGTTATCTCTGGGCATTTAAATATAGAAGTGGATTACAATAACATCCAAGTGTCTTTCATTGTAAAACGTGGTGTCTCAAGCACCTTGTTGTGAAGTTAATTAAGGAGCCCTGAAGTTATGCTACTGGTGCAAGCCATGAAAACCCCCCACCACTGAGCAAGACTGATTATTTTATCTATTCCATCACCCTTTTTTTTCATCAGATCTTTCATTCCGATTTGTAATCAAGTGAAGTAATTTTCTCTTTAAGAAATTCATTCAATGACCACTGGAGCTGTAATAAGATAATATTCAGTTAAGTTATCTATATATATATATTTTCATTTACTGTTTTACCACCAGGTTTGAGTGTGTGTAGCTATTTCTAAATCTACCCTGCCCTGTGACAGTGACAAATGGATAGAATTGAGTATTTAATAGAAATTGCCCATCACAAGTTATGATGTAGTGATGACAAGTGATGTCTTTAATATTCTTGCTTTATCCAAGAAAGTTCATTTTAGAGTGATCCATTAACCAACTATTTGAACTTCAGAAGCATCAAGCAGCACATTTATGGTAATGTTCTTGATAAATGAACAATGATTTATTTTTGGAATTGTATTAATTTGACTTATTTGGTGTAAAATAACTAACACTAACTGCGCAAAAATATATTTATTGAAGTAAGATAAAGCTATTGTCAATTGGATCTGACTGTCAAAATACACAAAACCATTATCTACATACAACCAACATCAGCAGTGTCACAGAAACAGCCTTTCCTACGATCAAACCTAAGGAAGTTCTAGTACTGAGGTCTATAAAACAAACTGATTGTGGTCCATGTCCAAGTATTTGCCTCTTTCAACAGTTCTGATGCTGAGTGAAATCACTGGTTATAAAATTAATAACTGGTTTTGTTCTTTTGGTAGGGGCACATAAAACATGCAGTGATTTGGTTGCAATTATTTTTGTTATGATTCAACCAGTTCACCAATCAGGCTTTCCTCTGACAAATAAGAGTAATATGTATGCCTTTCAAAGAAATAACCGCAGTATAGGTTTCAGTCTTTATTTCTTGGCATTGGGCGTCCAGGAGCCAGGCTGGAAGGTGTTTGCGTCGCTGGTTGGCTCCTCGCTGATCTCCGGCCTGCCGAAGCTGGTGGAGGAAGCGTGACCTTTGACTGCGGTCTGGGAGGGAGTGGCCAGCAGCCCTTCTTCATATGCTTGACTCTGCAGTAGCAGGTCCCGCTCATCTGCATCTCTGGCTTTCTGTTTGATCTCAACTCTGTAGCGCTCGTTTTTCAGCAGCTCCTAGAGAACAGAAGAACAAGAGAAGGAAAGGGTGCTTTAGTTATGAGCTTCACTCATATTGTAATCAGGTTTGTAAAATGCTCTTTATTCACAGAAAATAAGTTAATTTACTGAATTCAGATTAAAGACACAGATACATGAATGTCAAATTCTTTCAACCTCACTCCAGTCATATACCAAACTTATAGACACACAAACAAGGAGGGATCTACTCAAAGCCGACAGGCCTTCACACAATGCTTCCCTTTTCTGCAACCAATAGAACAAAATAAATATATGGTAAGTGGCAGAGTGACATGGAGACGGACTGAGCTACTATGTTAAACTGCTAAAAGTCTGATACAGGACATTGAAATCTGTGGATAAATATTTACACTTTGTGCTATAATTGGCCTGAGCATGAACCCAATCCACATCCATGAGACAACTACCGGATGTTACAATTGCCAAAAACAATTTTGCTGCACAGTGATACATTTTACAATCAGGAAGACAGTTACTATGGTAGCAAATACTGTCTGTCCTACTACAAGAGAAAGTTGCCTGCCGATATTTCAGAGGAAAACATAATGAGCAGCTTTCACAAAATCAGAGAATTATTGTACTGCAATGGACAGATGGACTGGCGTTTGGAAAGTAAGCGTTGCAGTTATACAGACCGAACAGTCATGTCTGCTGACCAGAGGGAGCGCCAATGTGCCAAGTGAGGAAAAGATGAATAAGGGTTTACCTCAATTACTGTCAAAAAATTGGCAAATTCTTGAACGTATACATTACAAAACGACAACAACTGGAATGGTATCACCTGTTTTAACTTACGGAGAAGAACAACATGAAAAAAATCGGTCCTTTAAAAGGCTAGCATAGCAGACTTGTGACCAGAGCTACCGCTAGTCGAGTGATATTAGCCTCTCCCTGGCACAAAGGGCCAAAAAGGAAGGGAGGATTGTGCATAATGCTGTTGTGTGTTGGCAGTGCTAAAAGACTGGAAAAGAGAGGGGAGAGCCGTGGCCAAAAAGCGCTGCTTTGGGAATGGAGACAAACATACTGAGCTGCTTTTCCAGCCTGTTAATGACAGGATTTAATCCAATCAATTTATGTCGGCTTGGACCGGGAAAAGAGGGAGCGCGACAAGGGGGTAGGGGTAATGTGCTGGGAGTCCAATCTTGGCCACATGAACGCTGTCCAGCTGTCGATGGTTGCTATTGGGCAGACAACAGGCAGAAAATTAGAATAGAATGTTCTGGCAATGGCGTGAAGGGATGGCATTGGCCAGTGGCAGGAGAGGACAGAGAGAGAGAGAGACAGACAGAGCAGCCTAGGTATTTGGCCTCTGAGGGATTTCCCATAGTTCCGCATTTCAGCGGCCAGACAATAAAAAACATTCTCATATTTTGAAGGGAAAGCTGCCATTTCTATTCAGTAACCTTGCAGAAACAAAGGCTGTAGCAGAGTGGCGTGCCTTTGCCGGTACATGGGAAAGTAGGACAGGTTTAGTGAGCCGGGCCTGGGGTTCAGAGGCTGCCTGTGCTCTCAAGACCCACAATCACCGCAGTTTATTTTAACACCTGTCTTGCAAAGAAGTTCTTGGGCTTGGCTGGCAGGAGCCAAGAGAAATCAAATCAAAGTCTTTCCTTTTCTCGCCTTCGCCCCCCCCCCTTCGTTCCTTCCTCTTATTACTGCTTTTTCCCCTAAAGCCCAAGCACCGTCACAGCAGGTACACTGCAGAGGAACACACCTCGATGGAGGGGGGCTCCTTCCGTCTGCCTCGGATCCAAGCTGGGAGGGGGAGAGGGAGAGAGTGTCAGAGGGAGAACAAGCACATGCTGCACTAACTACGCCGTGCTGTTGTACGGCGGTGGAGGTAGCATCCTGAAGTTCACACAGATTTGGGGTAAAAAATAAATGGTATGGTGTTTTTTTTTGAGAAACAAATGAACAATAATAAACACACATTGTACTATTTATTACATTTGATTATTAGAGAGTGTTCACAAAACAAAAAGACACGTACATAGCTTTTGTTGAGGGAACTGAGGCCTCAATCTTACGTCTCCCTTAGCTTTTGAATTGATAAACTACACCCCCTTCCTGTCACTACCCCTCAATACCTCTGCCCTGCTTCCTTCACCCTACATCGTCTCCTGCTTTCGTTTCTCCTAGTAGAGCTCACTCTGTCATACTCTTTTGTTTCCATAAAGTAGCTCTCTTTTTTTGGCTGAGCTGGCTACATGGCGCAGATCAGGTTAAAGGGAGCCAGAAACGGGGGGAAGAGAGAGAGAGAGAGAGAGAGAGAGAGAGAGAGAGAGAGAGAGAGAGAGAGAGAGAGAGAGAGAGAGAGAGAGAGAGAGAGAGAGAGAGAGAGAGAGAGAGAGAGAGAGAGAGAGAGAGAGAGAGAGAGAGAGAGAGAGAGAGAGAGAGAGAGAGAGAGAGAGAGAGAGAGAGAGAGAGAGAGAGAGAGAGAGAGAGATTCTACTCTTCCTGAAGCTAGCTCAGGGACTCTAGGCCCCTTTTATCCTTTTCTTATTTGCATCCTGATGAAAATGCATGAGAGATGGGGCCTGACAGGATGAGGGGGTTAAGGTGGATAAAGCCGGTCTGGGGCGAAGGAACACTTTGTAGGAAAAAAATTAAAATACCTCCGCCAACGCCCTTTTCCTGCTGATTTTTAAGGATAATCGTCGATTTACAAACAAAACCGTTCCCTCAGCCATTCATCTAACAGTATAAATATGCTTAATCAATTCTTAACTAGCAAATGTATTTGAGAAGGATCAATGGCTTTGTTTTATATATTCCGTTTGGGGTGTCACTGTAGTAATAGGTCACCCGTGAGTGTAACAACACTGTACTTGCTATTGCTATTTGAATTATGTTTCTGCTGCACGTTCACATGCGATTCCAGACAGGCCGGCTTTGAACAGCAGTGTTGGGAGCAGAACATACCGTCCCACTCTGAAGGAATGCTGCCTTCCATATACTCATATTCGTTAGGGTTGGCAGTCTCTACCATCCGCTTGGCACGGACACTTCTTCCTGGGGAAACACAGGAAAGCATAGATAAAGAGAGGGAGGGTGCGGGAAAGAGAGCGTGAAAGAGAGCGAGAGAGAGGAGGTGCGCAGGAATGATGCAAACGCAACACAAAGAACACAGTAAACACAAGGAAACAGTGCACACACACATATACACGCACATTTTCACACCCTATCTCACTGTTCTCTCTGACACACACACACACTCACATAAATGTGCACGCTCATGTGCACAAGCACACACACACACACACACAAACACACACACGCGCACGCACGCACAGATGACAGTGGTGTGACAGGCCATGGATGATTACCTTGTGGCCCTCGGGCCCTTCTCCTCAGATCTTTTCGAGTGGCTCCAAATCTGGGCTAAGCCTTTATGCAAATCAGTCCCCCCTTAACCTACCAACCACAGCCCCCCTCACTGACAACCTCTTCCAATCAGAGAACTCGGGCTAACAATGCCCTCCAAAATCAACGTCAAGCCAAGCAGGAGACAAAAGGGGTCAGATATCACAGGGAACAGGGGAGGGATGAGCTGTGTGGAATATTAAGTGCTCCCTCCTCTCTCTGCCTCTATATACGGCCGACGCGTGCTAGCACTGAGGCCACCTCCAATTATTTTGGCCGTATTTGCTGATTGGACAAGTTTGCCTGCCGCACAAAAGACTCGAAGACAGAGGTAGGGGAGGGGACATAATAATACGAAAGGGACGCAGGGCGGGATAGAGGGAGGGAGGGAGGAAGGGAGGGAGAGGAAGTAAAAAAAAGAAAGAATTATGTTGTTTGTTTTCTGTTACAGAGGGCTCTCCAGAGCTTCTGCTTTCAGCAGGTGAGACGTCCGTCCGTCCGTCCGTCCGTCTGTCCGACCCCTCAGAGAAATGATGAGGCAGAAAGGAGGAGTAGCAGGAGAAAGATGGACGGAGCAAAGTGATGATGCATGGCAAGCGAAAGAAAGAAGAGAAATGGATGGCCGATGGAAACAACACGCTCCAAAACACAGACAATCTGTCACGATTCCATCACGGTCTCTCTGCAGCTGACTGGACATGGACAAATGGAGGCGACCGCGACCGTGCGCACGGCAGACTGATGGCCTTAATGTTTACTTCACATATAACAGATAGCTAAGGCAGGGGGAGGAAGAGTGATGGGAAATTGACAATGTGGCAGTGCGTGTGCGCACGTGTGCGTGCGTGCGTGTGCACCGTGAACCCCTCCTGACAGTGTTTTGCATCCTTCCCTGTGCGGGGCTGCCTGCAGGCTACAATATATGCACTTGCCACTGTATTGTTTGCCATTTTCCCCCCCAACTTTGTTTCCAATTAAAGCAAAGGGAAATGTTATCTCTGTTTATGTTGAACAATGTATTTTTTTCCCCTTAGCTAATTTCTTTTTCTTTTAAGGGCTCTCTGCGGACGGATCATCCATTCAGTGCTTTCTTCAGCCCATACAGTAATCAGGTCATCTAATTAGGCTGCTTTACCTCTGCCTGGGTTCCCACTAGGTTGATACCATAGGGCCTCTTAGGCTCCACTTCCGTACCCATAGATTTATTTAGGGCAGAAACTCTGCATTTTCTTCTTTAACCTTATCATCTTCCAATTCAGCTGCCTTCACCAACATGGAAATAGCTTTCCTCGGTTGGTCAATTTTTTTGCATGTTTAACTTTAAAAAGTCAATCTGAAAACCCCTGGGACAGTGGAAGACCGACGCAAGTACCAGCGGACAAAGGAGTGTGTGTTCTTGGGATGATAACAAGTGCATTTAGCAGGTATGCTAATTATAAACAGATCCTCTGGGTACACATGCGAAGCAATCCCTAAAAGCAATACACTTAACAGCAGATAATGCCCAACTTAACATCAGAAAGTAAGGCGCACTCGGCTCTCGTCCCGCTCTCCTCCTTTCACCGATCTCCATTCTCTCCACTAGGCTGCCTCTCTCTCTCTCTCTCTCTCTCCCGCTTATCTCGTTGCTTTTGCAGCATGACTAACCTCCTTCCACCGTGGCTTTTATCCCTGGATATGAATAACAAATATGTACATATATTTATGAAACAAGCCTGATCCTCCCACCACATACAAACTGGGAGGGGGTCTCGACCGTCTCATCGGGGCAAATTCTGATTTGTGACTATAGTGTGTGTGTGTGTGTGTGTGTGTGTGTGTGTGTGTGTGTGTGTGTGTGTGTGTGTGTGTGTAGAGGGGGTTAGCCTACATAGTCCAAGGCTACATGATTTCTTCTTCCAATTCAGAAGAAACAAACCTTCCTTTCGAGAAAAAGAAAAGTGCACATACAATGCATTGTATACTGTGCACCTTGCATTCAATTTGGATTTCAATCCAGACATCGCCAACGCCAACGTGCTCAATGTGCCTTCAATCCGCGACAACCTTTACTGGCTGCGAAATATGCATCCCTCATTATTCAGTCCATGCCTAATGTCGCATACAGAGTGAAGCATACCCTTTGTTTGACTAATGATTCCCGGGCCTGATTGGCTGAGTCTTACCTACAGAATATTCCCCTCCCGTGGTATGTGACACCGTCAGAGAGGGTGGGGCCCTTCTTTTCCATTTCACAGTTCAGAGCCGAGCGCTCTCACCCTTACTAGACCTCCTTCCCCCCCTCCTTCTGCCTCTCCGAGACCAGGGAGATGGGGGAGGTTGGGGGGTGTGTGTGTGTGTGTGTGTGTGTGTGTGTGTGTGTGTGTGTGTGTGTGTGTGTGTGTGTGTGTGTGTGTGTGTGTGTGTGTGTGTGTGTGTGTTAGGCGTTAGAAGCTCTCTATCTCAGCATGCCCCCTTGTGACAGGTCTGTCTTCCCATCACTCACTGGGAGAGAAGGTAGTTACCACTAAAAATCCCTAAAGCACACAAACACAAGCACGTACACCCACACCCACACCAACAAACAAACACACACACACACACACGCGCACGCACATACATGCGGGGGCCTGGCTGGAGAGCACAGGCAGATTAACCTGAGGGACAGCAGTGAGGACGCTGCCTTTAACCGTGAAGGACAAACTGAGTGCGGTGTCGGGGATGGGGGAGGGGCCAGAGGCAGCAGGAATGAAATCCCACCTCATGAATATTTATGCGCCATCTCACCTGTCTGAGCGCGACTCATCGGCGTGCCTAGCGATGAAACGTGTGGGAGGGAGGGGGGGGGGGGTTAGGATAGAATGAAGGGAGGCAAAAAGGGGGAGGAGGGATGGTTGAGGGGTTGCCTTGGCAGCGGGATGGGGAGCCAATCAGATGGCGTGCAGGCCTATCCTTCTTGTTCGTTCCAGTGAGGTGTTGATGCGCTCTGAGGGCTGCTCTTTGAACCCTGAACACACCCTCTTAAACTACATCACCTGCATCAACACACACACACACACACACACACACACACACACACACACACACACACACACACACACACACACACACACACACACACACACACACACACACACACACACACACACACACACACACACACAGTCCCAGGAGGTGAGAGGTGCTGGGAGGTTTTTCACCTCCACAATGTCATTCCTTTCCTGCTGTCTCTCTCCCTTTCCCCCCCCTCTCCTTCTGCACACCTGTTTGTAGCAAACTGCCTTTGATTGTGGAGGTTAGCACCGAGGGAGCGTGCTCTCATTGCTCCGTCAACCAGAGAGACAGCACCATAAAAACCCAAATAACACAATGCACATTCTTGGTGGTGGGCAAGAGAACAACGCTGCCCCCGTACCAAGATCTAGCCTAACTTCAGCTCGCCTACTTTGCAGGCAGTCACTCGAGATAAAACACTTTTTCTCTCCCCTCCGTTTCAGAACAGAATAAAATGCAGACAAACGCCTTGATGTTCAACAGCCCTGCATTCAGCACCGACCCTCTATGAAAGGACGAGATCAAAAAAGACCAATCATTCCCAATCTGCTCCATATTTTTTTTGTGAGCTAGCTGCAGTACCTGCATATGGGTTGGGTATGAGCAGCCAGTGTGCGTGTTCTCCCCAGCCGAGTGGGGTGATGGGGAATAGAGCAAGCCGATGTGCATTGTAATGGACAGCTTTATGAAGACAGAGTGATCCGCCATGCAACAGTGATGCAGGCTCACCAGGTACCAGGGCTGACACACTCTCTATCTGTCTGTCTGTCTGTCTGTCTGTCTGTCTGTCTCTCTCTCTCTCTCTCACTCCTCATCTCGCTCTCTCTCTTCATCCAATCTTCTTGCCGAGAAGATAACATAAGGGAGGTGTGTGGGGCCCGTAACCATGGTAACCACATTAGCCCCTAAGCCTAGTGACACGGGATGAGGTTTAGAGAGAGAGAGAGAGAGGGCGAGCCATTGTTTTGAATCACTTTCTGGAGGGAGAGAGAGAGAGGGATAGAGGGGTACTGAGAGAGAGAGAGACGAGGAGGCGGAGCTTTAGCGGCAAACTAGGCCTGCTGCTGCTGGCGTTAGTTTTTTATTCAGCCCTCATTCTGTTTGTCCTTGTTGCCGTCAATCCCACAGAGGCTGGAGCGACTCAGAGGCGGAGCGGGGAGCGGAGAATTATTCATATCAGTGAGACGACTCACCGGAGAGAATGACCGTAGCTTCCCTTCGCGTGCTTCCACCCCCTTTTGCTTCTTCTTCCTGGTGTGTTGTGCGCAACACGGCAACGCACAGACACAGGCTAGCCAGGAGATGGCCGGGCTCTTTGTCAGGATGTTGTGTTTGTCTCCTCACCACAGCGGCTCCCCCCCTCCCCCCCTCCCTCCCTCCCTCCGTTCAGGCCCTGCATTGCTGCTTGCATGTGATGTCCATACAGCGAGCTGTCCACCCATTTCCTTTCAACTCTGTCACTCTCATTCAGCCCCCTCTTTTCTCCCTCCTCTCCATTCCATCCTCAGACCTGCTGGTTCTCTCTCTCTCCCTCCCTCATGACATTAGCCTAGCTCCACCTTGGTTCTCTCCTGTCTCACCCCACCCATTGCATCCACTCATACCCCCCCCCCCCCCCCCCCCCCACCCGTACGTCTGGATCCCTCCATCTCCTCTCCCACAACGGCACCCAGCCCCCTTTACACCCTTTCCCTCATCACTGCAGGTTTCAGGCGATCTCCTGCCGACTGGCTCCACTGGCCTTCAGTCGACCCAGCGCCCATGACAGACGGTCAATGGGAGAGAGAGCATTAGATGCCGAGGAATACACATCTTCGGTTAATCCAAGAAAAAAAAAAGAAAAAATAGTTGATGGGCTTGATCAACTGTCCGGACCACTGTACGCGTGACTAAAAGCTATTAGGATAGATCCTTTAGAACTGTGTTCAAATGGTCGGCGATGCTCGTTTCTCTTGTAGGATAAATATGTGCTTTTACCCGACTCTGATATTCCCAGACAAGAGCTTCTAAATGCCTTTTTAATGAAGCAGTTA
This sequence comes from Gadus chalcogrammus, assembly GCF_026213295.1. Lineage (NCBI taxonomy): Eukaryota > Metazoa > Chordata > Actinopteri > Gadiformes > Gadidae > Gadus > Gadus chalcogrammus. The sequence goes on from NC_079417.1 coordinate 14,593,799, forward strand.
TCCCACTTTGTAATGTGTTTCCACATACACATCCATCCATTTGGCACTGTGCACACACAGAAATGGGCCCAGCACACTTGGTGTTCCTATAATGATTAAACAACCTTCATTTAAACCCCATGCATGGTGAAGCCCCCGATCAATTAACGTGATTTACAATAGCCTCTCCGGCCATCGCACTTCCACGATAATCACAGACTTAGTGTCCTACAGTAGGGTAGACTTTCCCTCATGGTACCCTGGGGACGGCTTGTAGCAGAATAAACAGCCATTTGGACCCTGGTCCCTGCCGCTGTGACTCCTTCCATGGAGATGTGTGGCTTGAATCTATGCTCTGATGACACGATGCCATCTGTTGTTGTGGTAACTGCGCTACGGCAAAAAATAGAATGAAAATCAATATATTATTCGGTTTTCGAGGGAAGACACAGAAGGGCATGCAAGAACTTGTACACGTATGCACTCTGCTGCTCCGCCTTTCCTGGAGACAGCCGTCCAGAAAAGCTAGAAGAGAAAGTGAGGGCCCCTTTTCCACTTTAAAAGATGCAGGGGCACGGGGGAGGAGCCTGAATAAATAATATACACAGGGAGAGGCACAGAGAGAGACAGAGGAAGAGAGAGAGAGGGGCAGAGAGGCAGAGACAGAGGCAGAGAGAGGCAGAGAGAGACAGAGGCAGAGAGAGATGGGCAGAGAGAGACAGAGGCAGAGAGAGACAGAGACAGAGACAGAGACAGAGACAGAGAGATGGGCAGAGAGACAGACACAGAGAGAGACAGTGGCTGATAGATGAAGGAAAAGAGACAGAGAGAGGGACAGTGGCAAGAGAAAGAGACAGAGAGAGGCGGATACAGAGACAGAGGAGGCGAGAAAAGAGGAATAGTCAAAGGAAGATGCGCCAATGCTTCCTTTCGCAACCCAGAAGACACCCCTGAATGTTCCTCCATTCTGCACACTGCGGAGGGGACCAGCAGATTAAAACTGCATGGCATACAGCCCCTAAATGAATGGCTCTAAAAATACATCCTTTTCACTGCAACATGAAAGGAAACTGCCTTTCCCCTGTCCAGTATTGAGCAGCCATTGATTCCAAGACAAAGGCTACACCTCCTCAAAGAGGTAAAGGGGGTGAAAAATAGCAATCATACAGGCAATTATTTTCAAATGCGCCTGCAGCGGGCCGATAATGTCAGCACGCCGCTCCTCCCAAATAAAAGGAGGCAAGACGGACGTCCAAGCCGCGGGCCCACTGCTGAATGGGCCCCGACCCCACCACACCGGGCTTTCATCCGGGCAGCGTGACACGGCACCCCGTCTAGTGTTGTTAAGGCTGTGCGCCGGGCCTCTGGGACCGCAAACACAAACACAGGCAGGAGACGCGAGGTCTCTCAATCCAGCGCCGCAGCACCCAGGCAAAAAGCCACCCGAGGAGCCAGTGGTCCTAGCCTCTGGGTTGCCAGTGGCTATGGCCCGTTACACAGCCAGACTCAGCCAGTCAACCCTCAAATCCAGCCTTTTTTTCCTGCCCAGCCAGCCCCCCCCCCCCCCCTCTCTCTCTCCCACCCTCAACCCCTCAATGGATTGTGATTCAGGCCGAGGCCCTATTCATTTTAATGTGCTGCAGGGACGAGGGCAGCAGCATCCAAGGAGGAAGGGGATGGGGGTGCCTGCTGCTGGGCCCGGGCGCTGCACCACCACCACCACCACCACCCCAGCTCCCTCAGATGTTGCTCCACAGAAGTCATCACTGGACTGGCTTCAAAGGAGCGTGGTGGGGAGGCAGAGATGGAGGGGTGGAAGGGGAAGTGTGCGCATAGGAAGGAAGGAAAGAAAGAAAGAAGGAAGGATTCAAGGAAGGAATCAATGGAGGAAAATTAGGGAAATAAAAGTCAGCTTAAGAAGGAACGTGGGGCAGATACAGCTTCTTCATCTAGTAAGGGGTATGGGGGCCTTGTGCTACAGGTCTACATGTTGCTCACCTTTTTCCGACGCTTCTCATGACTACTCCCAACTGTCCTCCAGCCGGAAACAAATTATGGCTTGCTCTTACGTCTTTGCTTCACAGATATTGCTCACAAAAGATGTCCGTGATTGTCAGTACTCCATATTGCAATCAACGGCATCCAGCGGGAGCACCATTCTGGGAGCCCATTTACCGGGTTCCAAAATTGCCTGGGTCCCCTAGTTCTGCAACCAGGGTACAGAGGCCATTTCAGTACCGCAAAGGAGCACCCTCAACACAACCGGGCCACTATGCGGAGGATTACGTCCGTCCTAGTTTTCTAAAGTTAACAGATGTGAGAGGTAGAAAATAGGAGCAGTTAAGCGTAGGGAGAGGTAGTGCGGGATTGGACAAAATGCATGGCAGCAGTAGAGCAGAGGGAGAGAGAGAGAGAGAGGAAAGACGATAGAGAGACTTCCTCAACCAGCGGTTGAGTGCCGCAACGAGTAGCCCTGCAGTCCATGCCCGAGGCCCTGAGCCCACGCTTGGCCTATCAGTTAGCGATCAAAAAGAGCTTGTTTTAGCAAGACATATGGTCTGAATAATGGATCCACTTTAGTTCCACAAGGTCGGACAAAGTGAATTCGGTGAGTGGGAGGGAGGCAAGGTGTGCTGAATGTTGGGTCAGTGTTTCATACAGGAGCATACATGTTTCTGTGGTGGTTAGGGGTGTGCTTTATATACTGCCATAGCAGACAAGTGCATATGTGTATAGAGGGTGGGCGGGCACACACACACACACACACACACACACACACACACACACACACACACACACACACACACACACACACACACACACACACACACACACACACACACACACACACACACACACACACACACCTCAAATGGGGGTAAGTGTGTTCTGAAACATTGCTTTTTTTTTTCTAAACACTTGCTTCTCTGTAGGGCTGTTTGGTGAGGTCAGACAGTGTATACAGTAGTTTAGGCTTAAGCATGCAAGGACTGATCTCTAATTTGAATTTGCCTGACAGCCAGGGGCAGTAGAGCAACCTTGGGATAAATTATAAATACGTGGTGAGCCCGGTTTCCCTGAAAACTAATAAAAGCACACAAGGTGAAAGACATTAGCTAGGTTTAGTCATATAAAAGACACATTGCAGAAAATGATTAATTCTATAAAAAAGCAACGTCAACATTATGTTTTGGGTTATCAAACTAACTTGATAAGCATGGCTAGGATCAAGTCTAATGGGTCATGGTAAGGTGATCAGATTTTTTTTATGAAAACTAGGATATTTGTAGTTTGATGGCCCAGATATCAGCAAAATATCTGGTGATGAGGAAATGAGCCCCCACGGAAAAAGCCTATCATGTTGAAACGAGACTAAATCTACTAAGTCTCAGAATTATTGTTCATGGTCAAGCTTCCACCTTTGCCATTTTCTTTTTCTAATACATATATATTTAAACCGGGACATTTCCAGCGACGTCTGGTCCCACTAGCTTTAGGTTTAGGGCTAGTGCTATTGGTGAAAAGCAGAATTTGTAATTCCATTTAAGAAAATAAATGAGCAACGTGGTTTTCAAGATTGCCAGTGCAACCCATTGCCCCATGATATTAGTTTGTATTTTAAGAAACTACCCAACCATAAGTATTGATTGATCTGGAGTCCAAGTCAGAGCAAAACTTGTGGGTCCCTTGTTACGATTGCCAGGCCATTGCAGATGAGATTGAATTTTATACCAGAATTCATCATGGTCAATAGTCCTTTATCGACATGGTAAACAAAAGTTACACATGTCTGTGTGTCCTTAAACGTATAAGGACACAATTGGATAAGCATGATGACATGTCTACCAATTTGTCTTGTGCATAACAAACTGCAGCACTGACAGGACTCAGAGGAGAGACATGACCTCCTTCTAAGTGTTGTCTCAAAGTGAAACTAATCACTAAGTAGTTGTCTTTGAACATCTCAGCAGTTGAGTGATAGACAGTACATTTGGCATGAAAAGGTGGGCGCTCTCAGCGTCTCAACTTCTTGTGATACTTTCAATGCAGTTATTGAATACATTGCCAATATTTCTCGAACATTGACACTTAGTATCCTAACGTATTCGTGTTCTGCTTACACCATCTAGTGGCGTTATGGTTCAACTGCAAGGCAAGAAGACAACATGCTGGCATTTCGAACACAAAACAAATGCGCCACAAAATAAAAAAATCTTTATCTTTATCTCTCAATAGTCAATTGGAGACTTTACTACTGTGTACTTACTATTTCCCTCCATTTTGATATATTTTACCATTAGAACAATAATAAGGAGGAGATGGGCCATTATGTTATCGTTGTTGTTTATCTTAGTATGTACGAATACAACTCATTATTCAACATAATATAATATTATGTGAGGCGAAGTATCTATCCGTCTACACGTGACGGCTTCTATCTGAGTTAATAGAAAGGTCATAATAACGTAACGTTACCTGTCCAGGTCTTCTGTTGAGGGATCATGTAATAGTTATTACCGAGATGGTCTGATCCTACATGTTCACGAACTATCCAAAACGTCCGCTTTAAAAGCCCCGCAATTCTGCTCATTTTGCTAAATATCTAGCAAATCAGATGTGTTATTTGCCCCCTAGATAGGGTTGTTTCAATGGTTGTTTACAGTCATTCTCTACAGCCGAAACACTAAACAATATAAGGCTCTGTGATTGGACAGAAATACTGGATTAGCCAATGGGAGCTTTTTTTGTACACTTGAGGCCATACGTAACAACATGGCAGGACATTGCAACTCGACTGAGAAATGTATGCTAAACTAAAATGGATTATGGATCAAAAGTAAGGTATTAATATAACATAAACAATGCAAGGGACATGTAGGAATGCGTGAGAAAGAAATATACAATATGCAACATTATTGGACAATAATAATGAGCCGTAGGTTTTTATTTTAGTGTAGAAGATGGCTAAATCACGTTAGCTGAGGCATCAACAATAGTTTGGTTCTGAAATGTTAGGGTTTATTAGTGGAAGAAAGGTTGGAATCGACGATCCACTTCGCCTTCGACGTGCAGAGTCCACACGAAGGTAATTGGTATTCAGATATCAACAATACAATCATATAAAAAGGTTTAAGACATGTCATTCAAAATTGCTATACAATGACTCTTCTGTATAATTGTTTGAATAATGCATATCTGGACAGTTTGCATACTTGCTCGAAGTTGACTTGTTTCACCTTAATTTGTTTACAGACTACTCAGTCTGGAACTGAATCATGGCAGAGATGTGGAAAGAATCCACGGCAACGGAGTCAACTGCCTGGACATAGAGGCTGTGGAGGGTAGATAGTAAGTATCAATGAATACATGTCCCCTATTTATGTCCCATTTATTTCTGAATCAAATTTCTGTGGGATTAAATTACTATCACTGATCGTTTCTTCAATTACTGTAGGACGTATATTACTGCTGGTTAAATGTGATAAACAAATTCTTCAGATTAATCTCAACGGCAAAACGATGACATTGCCTGTTGTGACCATAAACTTGCGGATCCCCTTCTCTCTGTATAGTATGCTGTCTGGAGGAGCAGACGGGGTCATCGTGATCTATGACCTCGAGAACTACAGCGGGAAACCCCAGTACACATGTAAAGCAGTTGGCACCGTGGGAAGGTGCGAAATGTGTTTGTTGCCACTAGAGGGCAATGCGTTGTAGCATAGTCATAGTCTGTATATGTATCTATGTATAATAATGATACAAATTAATTAGGTTTACAAATCACTGAAGTTTATAAATGAAGTATAACAATATCATTTACCCTTTTTAAATTCCACGTCATCATAAGTCCACATTTGGGCATCAGAAGTGGTGTTGAGTCCCATTCATTCAGACGATTACAATACTTAATTCATTTAATTTAGAGTGTTGTGAGCATCACCTTACCATGAGAATTTTGAGCATGATAAACTTTGATAAACATGATAAACTTATTTCCTGCATTCTGGTTTATGCATCGTGAAGTTTTATGCACCAATCTGTGCCTTTTCTGCATAAATGTATGGTTTAAATGTCTTTTATTCATGGAAAGGAAAACACAACACACACCTACACCAATGTTGCAGCCAATTCCACCGTCAATTACTGGGTTCATACTTACACAGAAACTGCATAGCTGTTGAGTTTTTCTTTATTCTAGAAACAAAAACAACCTGCTAAATAAAAACAGTATTAAAGAAAAACGTGACGTAAAACATTTCTCATATATATATACACATTTTAAACACAACCCTAGCATTCGCCTATGCCGCGGGCCGGGCACTCACAGATAGCCTTGTCGTAAGCATCAAGGGACTTGCCTTCCGAGTCCAGTGATGAATCATGAATTCAAAAGCATGGTTCCTTTCCTTAGACTGTCTTCTGTGCTAACATGGTGTAATTAAATCTTATTGCCATTTGTTTAGTGTTCCCAAAAGACAGAATCCATCCACATCTTCTCTCTCAAATGATATTTGAGACGTCGAGAAGAGCTGCTCTCAGAAGATCTGATGCGTCCTCACAACACATAAATTAACACTTAATAGTCATGAGATTATATGACCGCTCATAATGTGTATCTAGTATTCACACACTAGGTTTCTACAGCAAATGTGTCCATGTATCTGATCACTAAATATTGAATCAGTGGCTCAGTTCTACCTACTCACTTTTCAAAGTCAATCTGTTTAGGTAGAATTCCCTGTCTTTGGTGGCTGGTGCCTTTTCACACATTGACAAACCATTTCACTATGTCACACTGTTGCCTCATTGCGTACGCAGCAAACAAATCTCACTGTTGTTTGTAAACTGTAAAAAGGTATTTTGGAGTGAGTTCGTTGTGTTGTATATGTGAATGTTTTTTTGTATTATTTGTAAATATGAACCAAATGGTTTAGCCCTTTTCATTTGCGAAACTCCTAAGCAGCAGACAGTTGTGACTGTAGATGGTGGTCATAATTCAGTCAATTGTGTTTCCAGATCGAGTAGGTTTGCACACAAGTTCAGCGTGGAGACGGTGCAATGGTATCCATTTGACACTGGAATGTTTATCTCCAGTTCATTTGACAAGACAATGAAGGTGTGGGATACTGAAACACTTAAGGTAAGAGAAGGAGAGGCCGGTATTTGGACATTTTGACTTGGTGCTTTGAATTTTTAGGAGTAAAAGGAAGGAAAATTATAAAATAAGAATTTTGGGAAGGGAATTCCCAAAGCTTAAAAAAATTGTTTTTGTATAGTAGGGTTTATTTTTTTACATAAACCCTACTATTAATGAATTCCATTTAAATTGAATACTGGATATTCTGGCAAAAATATGAACTATTGCTGAGTTCTCGTGCACTACCTTTTCCCATGCTCTTTATCTTTTACAGCATGTGAATGTGTCTCCAGTATAATTTTATTTATTTACAAAGTGATCCTTATCCATAGCTGTTGGCCCTTTTTCTTGTTTATCTTGGTCCTTTGCTGGCAGCGAGGCCTCAGATAGGCTGCTTGCTGAAGAATTTGCATTGTAACTGGCTCTTCTGCCCAACTATACCACCCAAACTAGATAAAACCCATTGTTTGAGCCTATATACATTATGAAGATCCTCTCTAGCTTTGCCCTCAGCCATTCCATGAGACGCTACACAGTTCATCACTTTGC